>NC_069506.1:179919690-179947190 GCF_027579735.1 Bombina bombina | reverse complement strand
CACACACACTCTCCTTATCTATTACAGGACAGGCCCTGTAATGAGGTTTCTAGCCACATTAACTCATTCACTGCCAAATCAGCTTTTAAGAACAGAATGTTACGTGCTCTGCATTTTGCTACAGTTCCGCCTAATCCTCATCTGTTGACTTAAGGAAAATGTCTATATTGTTTCAAGTTCTCTGCCCACTATAATTTACAAGTAGCTCGTTATTAGTGCTACCGTTTGCAATAAACAGACAAAGCTAATGTGTAGTTTGCATTTTTGGTTTCATTGTTCTTTAAATTTTACCCCAACATGCACTTTATTGGCTAATATAAAACCAAACCGTATAAGCTAGCTTGCTGTAATATATCATTTTGTTTTGGTGTTTTTTTTTTAGCTTTTTATAATGGGTAAGCATATTTATATAGCCATTGTATATCTCCCATTGCACTGCCAGTAGTATGCTTGACTGATAATAAATCTACCCCATGGCGCGATTTATCAAGCTGTTTGCCATATTATGACTGCAGATTCTCACAAGAGAGCCTGCAAGCAGTGTTCATCAGACCCATGCTTCCTATCCTCTTCTCCCAGTCTTTCAATCTCTCCGGTCTCACAAGGACCGGGAAGATTAATAGCTCCTGCCCACGCGTGATTGGCTGTGCTTCCTATCCTCTTCTCCCAGTCTTTCAATATCTCCGGTCTCACAAGGACCGGGAAGATTAATAGCTCCTGCCCACGCGTGATTGGCTGTGCTCGGGCAGGGTGCAGTGTTGCAGAAGAGTGCAAAAGAGCGTTCTCGTGCAATGCTGAATTCCGCCAACTGAATTCTACCCACGAGAGGCGAGCTGCGGCTGACAAGGGCGCATAAGAACACCCCTGTTCGCTGTGGCTAGATAAATCGGTTGTTGCTTTAGACATTTCCTTCATTCATTTAAATTACTGGAAATATAAAAATGTTTTTTTTTTTTGTGTCCCTATATGATTTCTGTGTTTTTGTGTTTTCACAACTTCTAAATGACTGCTTTTATGCAATACTATCAACTAATCTATAACATAGCAACGTAATTCAAGACTACCTGGCATAAACAGGAGTCTGCTTTTAGGGATTATCTAATCCTAATGACAATTTATATAGTATAATTGATAATATTGAGTGATATCAGCTATGTGATTATGTGCTAGGGAAAAAAACATTTAACCATTCGGCTGCCAGACTGGTTAAATTTATATATCAGAAGATTTTTATAAGGAGAAATTGCAAAGTCCACCATTTCCTGGCATCTGGTGTTTAAGGTGTTTAAAAATACACTTGGATGATGCATTTCATTTTACAATATGTTTGATCTTGTTCAGCTCTCCCTACTTTAATATAAAATTAGTTAACTCATTCAGTTGTATGACCGTTACTAAAGTTAGTGAAGTGGGGAAAAAATTTAGCAATGATAAATTATTTGAGTTTTAAAAATTATCATTACTGATATATTTATGATTTTACTTCGTTAACCAATTTAAATTATTTATAGATATAGAACAAGGCTGACTGCTTTTGGCTGAATTTTTAAGCATTGCATAAAAGGAATTATTTTCCTTTTTAATTTCTCTGAATGACAAGTTTGGATAATGACATGTGACCATGATGGGATGTCTATCGTTCATCCATTTAAAGATCAGTTCACATCCAAATGCCCTTCCACAACCAAGGTTCTACTAGCTCAGATACCAGGAATTCCAGCATAGCCAGCCACATTTGCTCAGATTCACAGAATTGCTTTAGAGTGAGAGAGGCACGTGACATGTGGCTTCCAGATGAGTCTGTACTTAGGGAGGCAGCATATGGTACCACTGTAAGATATATGGTCACTGCAACAGAAGTTCTGTAACGTAGCTCATATTAAACCTTGATGCTTTATAGTGTATTGAAAGGAATAACTGTAAAAAAAATAGTGTTTTTCCAAGTACAGTTTTATTTGAAATTTAATTTCTTATTTATATATGCACAATGCATTTGTTACTCTTTAGAAGTAGTTTAACTTGGAGTCTGTGGAAACTCCCTATTCAGATTTATTCTCTTCTTCCTCCTGTACTACCTTCTTATTTTATTTTATATTATAATTATTATGTATTTTTATTTTGTTATTTATTTCCTTACACTATTCGGCCTCAAACTCGTATAGGTTGGTCATACAGTCTTCCTTCTGGCAAATTTTATATTTAGCATTTTGTATAGCTATAGGCATGACAATTTCAAGGTGTCAGGTTGCCTTGGCAACTAAAAACTTGTGATATAATATCCACTAAATTGTCCACTGAGACCAGCATGATCTAAGCTCCTATTTGCTCTTCTGGTTGCAGTGTGCGTTAGAACCACCACTTGTCAGATATCTTATTCTTTCTTTATGTTTATGCTGACTCCTAGATTTTAAACAAATTTGTCAAGCCCTTTTGTTTATGGTTATTAATATTTTGATTAGCCACTAATTCTTAGGTTTCTATTCTGTTTGTTATTTCAGTGGATGGAATTCTTTTACCTGATTGTCAAGTCAAGTCAGCACTATTTCTTCAAAAAAAGGTTGTCTTTCTTATGGTGACATAACATTTTACAAATAGGAACAGACTATGCACATTACACAAACAAACATGATAAATTTACAATAAAGGTGTATGAAGCGATATCATTGTGGACTACAAAGCATATAGATACAAAATAGTACATTAGAAGTAGTCACATCAAGCTGACTTTGGCTGTGCAAGACGCTGTCGTGATTCTAGCAAATATTGATTCAGTATTTTAAACAAATACTTTTCTTTATTATATCAAATATTCCCAGTTTCTATGAATAATCACATAGCGCTGGGCTTTAACGCCGTTAGGACGTCATGGAACGTCCTACCTTATATGACCTACTACAGCCTCCTCATTTTAGGTAATGGCAAATCGGACTTGGGTCATGCCTTGCGTCGTAGGCAGTCCGCCATGATCCGATCCTGGCCTTAAAATCACAAGTAGCAGCCTGGCATTCAGAGGTTGAACATATAGATAAAGGCTCACTCATGAGCTCACAAGCAAGACATAGCTTATGAGTAGTTGTACATATTTACCAATCATTGTAAGTTTCCAAACTCTGAAGTTATGATACAGAGTTTAAAGGGACATGAAACCCACATTTTTACTTTCATGATTTAGAAAGAGAATACAATTTTAAACATCTTTCTAATTTACTTCTATTATCTAATTTGTTTTATACTCTTGATATTCTTTGCTGAAAAGCATATCTAGGTATGCTCAGAAGATGCTGATTGGTTGCTGCACATAGAAGCCTCGTGTGAGTGGCTCACCCATGCGCATTGCTTTTTCTTCAACTAAGGATATCTAAAAAATGAAGCAAAATAAATTATAGAAGTCAATTGTAATGTTGTTTAAATTTGTATTCTCTATCTGAATTATGAAAGAAAGATTTTGTGTTTAGTAACCCTTTAAGCACAATGTAGCTAGAGTTAGTCATTCAAAAGTAATGCCCCTTTAAAGTATTTTAATTTCTATTAACAGAAAGCAGAGATAAGAAATTAACCTGATTTTTTTGCATGTGAGTGCAAATTCAAACTCTTGCGTGAACTCTTTGTAAGTTTTTTGTTGTTTGTTTGTCTTTTTGTATGTGTCTCTTCCTGTCAGCTTCTCATCTTGTGACCTTTTTATCATTAGAGGCATTAGGTTTAGATCAAAGACAAAAGTAACCAAACTTGTTTGGCTTGTCTCGTTTATCTTTAATTTGTGGCTGCTATGGCTAATGTTTTCAGCAAGACAGTAAATGTATAAGTGATGTTTAATCTCTCTTAATGGTCAATTTAAAAAAAAAAATCTTATATTTTTGAATTGCTTTCAGGTTTAAAACTGTAATTTATTAAAACAACATCCCTGTAACCCAGAAAGACTGACTTTTCTTTCACAATCTGGTTTCTCGGCATGTAAGAGTGGGTGTACCTGGTGGGAGCATTTAACAGGAGAGCACCTCATGGGTGTGTGTGTTACATTGTGAGAGAGCTTAGGGGTTTGTATAGTTAGTTGCAAATAACGTATATTAGTGCGCAAGAGAGGGGGCCTGTTGGGTGAGGGTAAGGTTCGAAAAGCACCTTGAAATGTGTATAATGGTGAAAAAGTTACAAACCAAAATCCTATAATATGCACTACATCACATGCTTGCTAGGTAATCTATATTCATGTTCCTTTAAAACATTTAAAACCTATTCATATGAAAACATTGATATAATAAGCATAACATTTATAATTCTATGCTTAGTATTTAAACTCTTTATTTTGATTTAAATTCAGCCTGTGTACTTCTGAATCCTAGGGACTGAATGCTCATTGGCTGATAAGCAGGACTCCCCATTGCTTCATTGGTGGACACTGGCAGACCTCAGAAACATGAAAACAGAAAAAATGTTTTCTTTTTATTGGTACATCCATTTTGCAAAAAGCATTTTAAAATACCCTTTCTTAGATGCAACAAATAAAAAAAGTTCATTTTTAAAGCAACAAACATATCAAGGATATTAATAAAAAGAGAGAGGTGCTCAACCTGCGAACGAACAATAGCATAATAGCTCTGATCCTGACTTCACAGTACAGTCCAGCCCTGAAATACCAGGCAATCCCTCTCTGAACGAGCGAAACGGCAAAACCCCAGACGTACGTTTAGGTCTATTGTGGGCCTCGTCAGTGAGGTGCAGCGATATCCCTCTAGGCGCACTGAGCAACTTATCCACGTCTGGATTCCCACATCACACTTAGGGAGACTTCCCTAAGTGACATAATTTTGATAAATAAAAAGAGAGAAGCGCTCAACCTGGGAACGAACAATAGCATAATAGCTTGTTCTATGGCTAGTTACCACCCAAGAAGCAGCCTCTTGAAGGATATTAGTTCAGCCATTAAATGGACATTCTACACTAGATTTTTCTTTGCATAAATATTTTGTAGATGATCCATTTATATATCCCATACAGTTTTTTTTGTTTAAAAAAAAAAAAAAAAGGATAGTTTAGCTTATTTTTAAATAACTTTGCTCTGATTTTCAGACTCCTAACCAAGCCCCAAAGTTTTAAGTTTTTAAACTGGATTTTTATATCAGTATCTGTGCATATTATTCTTTATAGTAGTGTCTCTTACATGCAGTTATATAAAAAATGGTGTATACTGTCCCTTTAACAATACTGTTTCTTGATTCCCAATTAACATAAAAAATGAAACCATCAAGGAGACTTTTTAAAACGGGCATCTTTTTTTTCTTCTCGAGCCATTCTCAACTGGCGAGAAAGAATTTGTCCTTTTTTTTTTTTTTTTTCCTTTCCAAAAGTGTCCTCAAACACTTCCACTGCAATGTCAACATTTCCACAGTGTTATGTGGAATTCATCTGCAAAAGTACATACCTGCACTTAAAGCTCAGTATTAGTGAGAAGAGGGAGGGAAACTAAAGCCAAATTTCAGCTCAGTGTTCTACCGTTTGACATAAACATATTGTTGTCCACAACTATTTTTACCAAGGAAAATAAAGATCCTGGCCACTTAGTTGTAATTGCAGTTCAAATATTCACTTTGGATCACCAAACTTCTATGTTCAACCAGGTCAGCCTTGGGTATATTTCTCGGCGTACTGCACATTATTGCTCTGGTCCCTCGAGAGGTTGCATCTATTCATTTCTACATAAAGCCTCATATTTTTTTTTTTTTTATACCTTTTGTAGTTTGATGTTTGTTTTTGGAGCATGTACACATATGCTATCCATCAAATAACTTTAGCTGATATAAGCACAAATTTTAAGGTTTATGACTTTAAACTGCATTTTTTTTTTCTGTTTAAAAGTTTTTCTTTTAATGTCCTTACATCCTAATATTATCACTTATAACAGAAGTTTATTCAATGAATGAACCACGCTGTTTGTAGAAAGTGTTTCCTAAAATTACTTGTGAAATAATGTCTTCTGGATTTGCTGCATATTTTTTATTTGTTTTTTTAGTTAAATGCGGTAGAGTGCTGCGTTGTGTGTAAGAGTATGGGGAGCTTTTGGTTAGTGTACTTAGAAGTAGGGTAGAATTCAGGGAATATGTATAAGGGTGGGAGATTACCTAGGTAAATTGTGTGTGTATATTGTGTCTGTTTATTATCTCTATAAAACACATTTCTATGCAGTATCATTCCCCAAACCTACACTCTGTGCTTACACTGTCCCTGGAGGTCACCAGAAGTGTGCCTGGTTATGAACTTGTCTGGGTCAGTGTACAGACGCACATACCACAGAAAGCTGCAGAGTTATAGTGCAGCAAGGCTGGGAGTGACATCCACTCCAATATACTTTTCCTGGAGTACCTATTTAAGTACATTTAAAGGGCCACCCTTTTTTATTGTTTAAAAAGATAGATAATCCCTTGATTACCCATTCCCCAGTTTTGCACAGCCAACATGGTTATATTAATATATTTTTTAACTTTGTGATTAACTTGTATCTAAGCCTCTTCTGACAGCTCCCTTATCACATGGCTATTTATTATCTATTGACTTGCATTTTAGCCAATTAGTGCATTGTCATGCACAACTCCATGGGAGTGAGCACAATGTTATCTTTATGTCTCACATGAATTGGCAGTCTCTTGTTGTGAAAAGCTAATAAAAAAGCATATGATAAGAGACTTCCTGTAGTAGCTTAGTAACAGGCAGAAGTTTAGAGGTTTAAATGTTATAAAGTGTATTAATATAACTATGTTGGTTGTGCAAAGCTGGGTAATGGTTAGTAAAGGCATTATCTTTTGAAACCATAACAATTGTGGTGTAGACTGTCCCTTTAAGGTTTGCTGGTCAGAGGGTTTGCCATCTTGGAATAAAATTGCAGCCATGCTTCTCACATAAATTATTATGCAACATAACTTAAAAACTAAAGTGTAACTTAAAATTGCTTAATTGGGGCTTTTTAAATTATGTCAGCTATTCTATTCTGAACTAGTTAAACTATTGAAAACACTTTGAGATCAAATTTTTTTTAATTTTTTTTTAGGGTTTAGCTCTTGCGGCAAGGCAAATACATATTTGTACTTAAACTCTCTCATCTTAGAGGCTTATATCATATAATGAGCAAGCTTCTTGATGTGGATTTGTTTCTGCCACCTCAGGCCTCCATAACAGGCTACATTTTGAGGATATCTGAACTAGAGCACAGGTGAAATAATCAGCCGATTAATAAACATAGTTATTTTAGCCGCTCTTATCCTAGGTAATTCTGAAAACCTGGGCTGTTGGGGAGGCCTAAAACCAGTGGTTTATGCAATAAATGAATTAGTTCAATAGATGGTAAGCCTATGTGCCAGGTAATTATACTATTGAAAACTGTAAGGTTTGGCAAGGCGTACGCTATGATTGCCCTTTATGTGGGTTAAAAAAATATCTAACGCTTTAAAGGGGAAAAATGTATCAAGCTGCCTTTACCGCTTTTGAAGCTTTGTGATGTAGTTTCACATACGCAAGTCTGCAATCTCAAATTTAAAAAGCAGATATTGCTTCTTAAATTCCTCTGTGCCATCTCAGAGCTGGAGAGATAAATGACCCCACCAGTCACTTGTTCGGGGTGGTTAACGCGCCCTGCTCTCACGCAAGAGGTTGCGCAATGTTAACTTTACCACTTCATGATGCAACCAACCTAGATGTATACTTCAGCAAAGAATACCAAGAGGACATAGCAAATTTTGGTAATAGAGGCAAATTGGAAGTTTGATTAAAATGACATGCTCTATCTAGACCAGAAAAGTTTAATTTTGATTTTTACCGCCCATTCAAGCATTGTAACGTTAGGTATTACTTACTTTGGTGTTTGTTTGTGTGGTAGCCTTATAGTTATGTGGAAAAGGGTGTATTAGTTGTCTATACTTCTGTAGCTGCACACCCATCACATTCATTATCGTTTACATTGTCTCCTGGGGCTTTATCCGTTGCTAAAACAGGACTGGCCTATTTTCATAGTATGACATTTTAGGGCCTCAGGTCTGTGAGCTTCTTGCACCCTAATTCCAGCGCTCGTGCATGTCTGCTAAATAAACTATAACACAACTCCTACTCAACACTGTAAGCTTTTTCATTATGTTTGTAATCCTTCTTTGTTATATTTCTTCCACTCTTCTTGTACGCTGTCACATGTCAGCAGAGCTGCAGTGCAAATTCAAGGCACACCCTGAAGCTGGCAGGTGCTGCCTTCAAACTGTTAAGCCCATGAATGCACAAGCAGTGACCTATGCCCCCCAAAGCAGCTGTCATGCCTTGCTCCGGTTTCCTTTTAACACCAATACATGACTCTCTCTGCTTGAAATTCACTTAAAAAAAAATAAAAAAATTCTTGGGCCGCTTCATCTCAGCATTCGCTAAATTCACCCGTTTGCTCCTCCAACAACTGTCTCTTGCTTAACAGTTTTTTTTGTTTTCATCTGGAATATGCACAACATTATATATTCATTAAAATAAACAGATTTTGTTTGTTCTTGTTGTTGAGTGTTTATATTTATACACTCTTATTTATGTGACTTCTTTATTTCTTTCATTTAAACTTTTGTTAATGCCGGTAAAGCTACCCCCTCCCCCATATTCCAGAATTTTATATTCAATAGCTATAAATGTAAAATAAGTATGAAATAATCTCCATCTTATGCTTTAGACACTGTACTCTGAGGCGTGTTTTTTTTTCTCTTCTTTTTCTCTTTAGTTGTGATTGGCTCCTAAGTGTTTAATCCTGCAATGTCACTAAAGACATAAGTCATATCCCACTAGGTAACTGCTAGCATTGCAGAAACAACAATCGCACATACTGTAGCTGCTAATCACCTGTTGTTTCCTCATTGG
The DNA here is from genome assembly GCF_027579735.1 of Bombina bombina. Lineage (NCBI taxonomy): Eukaryota > Metazoa > Chordata > Amphibia > Anura > Bombinatoridae > Bombina > Bombina bombina. The sequence goes on along the minus strand of NC_069506.1, from coordinate 179,938,325 downwards.
AGCTGCAATGCTTGTAGCTCCCAGGAGTAACTTTACCTAAGTTTTTAAAGCCTTTTGGGGACTTAAACACAGAACTAGCAGGGATCTGTGATGCAAAAATGATATACTCTACCTGAATTACAGCATATATTTTGTATTAGAATTTGCCTTTTTCTCTTAGTTGAACATTCCACACAGATTTTGGGTCAGGCTAAAATAAATCCCTTACATTCTCCCTATACATTAAAACAAACTATAAATTATTATCGGTTATTTGTAGAGCGCCAACAGATTCCGCAGCGCTATAAATGCTGTTTCATCTCCATTTCTGTTTTTGGGTTAGTGCCTTTCACAGGCAGGATCCTTGGCTCCTACATATTTTTTTATTTTTTTATTGTGTGTAATTTTCTGAAACTTAATAACAGAGTAGCAGTAAAAATGTATTAAAATACTAGAAACAATGTACATCAAAGCTTTACAAATCTTGGGACCCTTGACTTCTAGAATTGTACTTACAAATTTTTTGGTTTACCCAACGCAAATTGGAATAGTAACACCCTTGTCTGCTCATACATAATTGTGCTGGACTCATCGGCATTTTTGCAGGTTCCCAAATTTAGGGGGGAAAAAAATGAATTTGTCAACCCATTTTAAATAGAACCATATAAAGGTCAGTGAATAAAATAGTCATAATGCTTGCAACAAAATTGGTAAACTTATGCAATTCTGATTATTCAAGCTCCGGCACTTTGATGTGAGCAATTTTCAATAAAGTACATTCAACTCTAGTTATTTAAAAAAACAAACAAAAAAAACCTGTTGCTAAAACATTTTCTTAAAAGGAAACCAAAGAGTTAAATATACAGTGCAAACAATTACACAGGGCGATATGAATCATTCTCATGATTTATTTATTTTTAAAGTTCCCTGGGACAGAAGTAGTTTCCCTTGTTAGACCTGATGTGTGCATGTGAAAACGCGCCCGGATAACTGTAGCTTTGTGATTTCAGCTATTCCAGCCTACATGGATTTAAGGGGTAATATGCTTAACTAAAGAGTTATATTGTTCTCCCATAGGGACATACTGGATAAAGACTCTGTTTGTCTGCTAAAACATTGGACAGGTGTCGTTTTCCTGCATCTGCCCCAAATTTGACAGACATTACACATCAGACTTGAGAACCTGTTCAATAACATTTGTTACATGCACAGAAAAGCTATTATTGAAAGAGAAAAAGACTGTTTCACTGGAACCTGTTTACTCTTTGTTGGGTAACTAGGCATAACGAAATAGCCATGGTCTTCAGCAGAAGGATTAGCTACTGGCATGAAAGGGAATTGGAAATGTTGAAATTTAAATTACATTCATCTTATTGATTTGTCCAAATGCAGACAAGCATATTGAGGCTTTTTTGTGTGTTTTTTTATTTTAGGAATGTTTTAATATTGCCTAGTTGGTGTACAGGCTATGCTGCTGTAAAACAGTTGGCAGAAAATGTTCTTTCAAAGGCAAATATTGAAACCTGAAATCTCAATTACACTTGTTGCCAATAATAATAGTACTATACCATACAGAACTGTACCTCAAAATATGTGTTTTGTACACATCAGATTAGTTGCCAAGTTCAATGTTTGTTGAAGCCATGTGCAAAAAAAAAAAAAAAATTCCTCTCAAAGCCATGTGCACAAAATTCTTTCACTTTTGCTAGAAAGGTCACATGCTTTTGTAGGATGAGGTTTGGTCTACCCAGAATGCTGCTGCTGCTATTATTACTATTATTATGATGAATAATCATAATATCATAATCCTATCGATTTATCAAAATATCTCTTAGATTTCTCAAGTAAAGTTGGAAGGGGTGAAGTATGGGGGGGGGGGGGGTATGCTTTAAATTTAAACCAAAATATACTTGCTTGTGTTTTTGTTTGTTTTTTGTTGTGAGTGTGTGTAAATTTTAACAACTATGCTTTTATTATATATGTTAAAATAAAAAATAAAATACTATTAACATCTCTTGTTGCTCTGCTACTATTACTGACGCCTACAAATGCCCCTGTGCACTTCTGTTTCTGTGCAGATGATTATAACACGTGTCATAAGCTTATGGTGGGTTCTTTTGCTCATCTTTTTTAAAAAAAATTTAAAGAGATACATGCTAGAAAATGCTCTGTGTACAACATTATTTTATTATTGCACTGTTGCTTGCTTAAACTATTTGTTTAACATCTGAAAGAGGGTTAACAATATAGAAGTATAGATTTTGACGGCAGATACGAACCATGGGCCTAGCAAGTTTGCCCAAAATTTCCTAAAAGTATAAACTTATCTACCCCATGGCAGAACATGCTGTGATCTGAGATGTCATCACAGAAAATGCAACATGTCTGCAGGAAGAACAGGACACATGCAGGAACCGTTAGCGCTTTAACTTTGCAGCGCTGCTCCCCATCAGGCTGTTCTCTTCAAATAGAGTTGTACTCTGGCTGCACTGTGAAAGTTTTTCTTAACACAGTGGGGCCGATTTATGTAAGTGCGAGCGGACATGATACGATGAAGCGTGTCATGTCCGCCGCACATTGATAGATGCCTACAGCATACGCTTTCGGCATTTATCATTGCACACACAGTTCTTGTGAACTGCTTGTGCAATGCTGCCCCCTGCAGATTTGCGGCCAATCAGCCCAATCGTATAGGATTGTGCGGATTGATGTCTGCAGCCGCTGCTTCCTAACTGCTGTTTCCGGCGAGCCTGAAGGCTCACAAGGAAACGGGGGCATCAAGCTCCATTCGTAACTTGATAATTCGGCCCCAGTGCATCCAGAGCAAAGTGCTGTTTGAAGTGAACAGTCAAATATGCAGTAGCGCTGCAAAGCAGCAGTGCATTGATTGTTGACTGGCTCTCAGATTTTTTTCAATACTGCCCCCTAGCCTATCCCAGTCAGCAAAGCTGTTTTTTCTGAATGTAAGACATTCTTATGAGCAATGCACCTTTTTTATTACTATATTTTTATATTAGACCAAGAGAAAAGGAAACAAATTTATTCAAGAGACATTTTACAAGTTGTTTTTTTTTTGTCTGAAGCTAATTTGCAATGTAGGTTTCCACTACTGCACTATATTATAAAAAAAAATGTTTTATTCTCCAGTTAATCAACACATTGCTGCTGAACTGGTACTTTAGTGTAACTGCCTAATTTAAAATTGAATTTTATTTAAAAATAATGCAGAAAATGTTTCACTAAAAATATCTCATTGCAAAAAGTGAAAAAAAGTTCTGCCTCTGGGCTTATCTAGTTCTTAGGATAGTCTGATGCTTATCCTAGGCATTTTATAAGTCCCCCACAGTGTTTGTAATTACCATCTCTTGTGGAAGTTTATTCCATGAATCAATCACCCTTTCTTTAAGAAGTAATTCCACAAATTACTCCTGAATATACTACCCTTCAGCTTGAGAGCATGACCCCTTGTTCTTGACTTTTTTTTCTTTTCTTTTTATGAAAAATAATCACAGCCTCAGCTTTACTAAGCTCCTTAATATACTTGATTTCTCCAACATAGGTGTGTCCGGTCCACGGCGTCATCCTTACTTGCGGGATATTCTCTTCCCCAACAGGAAATGGCAAAGAGCCCAGCAAAGCTGGTCACATGATCCCTCCTAGGCTCCGCCTACCCCGTCATTCTCTTTGCCGTTGTACAGGCAACATCTCCACGGAGATGGCTTAGAGTTTTTTAGTGTTTAACTGTAGTTTTTCATTATTCAATCAAGAGTTTGTTATTTTCAAATAGTGCTGGTACGTACTATTTACTCAGAAACAGAAAAGAGATGAAGAATTCTGTTTGTATGAGGAAAATGATTTTAGCAACCGTAACTAAAATCCATGGCTGTTCCACACAGGACTGTTGAGAGCAATTAACTTCAGTTGGGGGAACAGAGTGCAGTCTCTTACTGCTTGAGGTATGACACATTCTAACAAGACGATGTAATGCTGGAAGCTGTCATTTTCCCTATGGGATCCGGTAAGCCATGTTTATTACGATTGTAAATAAGGGCTTCACAAGGGCTTATTTAAACTGTAGACTTTTTCTGGGCTAAATCGATTGATTATTAACACATATTTAGCCTTGAGGAATCATTTTATCTGGGTATTTTGATATAATAATATCGGCAGGCACTGTTTTAGACACCTTATTCTTTAGGGGCTTTCCCAAAGCATAGGCAGAGTCTCATTTTCGCGCCGGTGTTGCGCACTTGTTTTTGAGAGGCATGGCATGCAGTCGCATGTGAGAGGAGCTCTGATACTTATAAAAGACTTCTGAAGGCGTCATTTGGTATCGTATTCCCCTTTGGGTTTGGTTGGGTCTCAGCAAAGCAGATACCAGGGACTGTAAAGGGGTTTAAAGCTTAAAACGGCTCCGGTTCCGTTATTTTAAGGGTTAAAGCTTCCAAAATTGGTGTGCAATATTTTCAAAGCTTTAAGACGCTGTGGTGAAAATTTGGTGAATTTTGAACAATTCCTTCATGTTTTTTCGCAATTGCAGTAATAAAGTGTGTTCAGTTTAAAATTTAAAGTGACAGTAACGGTTTTATTTTAAAACGTTTTTTGTACTTTCTGATCAAGTTTATGCCTGTTTAACATGTCTGAGCTACCAGATAGACTGTGTTCTGAATGTGGGGAAGCCAGTATTCCTATTCATTTAAATAAATGTGATTTATGTGATAATGACAATGATGCCCAAGATGATTCCTCAAGTGAGGGGAGTAAGCATGGTACTGCATCATTCCCTCCTTCGTCTACACGAGTCTTGCCCACTCAGGAGGCCCCTAGTACATCTAGCGCGCCAATACTCCTTACTATGCAACAATTAACGGCTGTAATGGATAATTCTGTCAAAAACATTTTAGCCAAAATGAACCCTTGTCAGCGTAAGCGTGGCTGCTCTGTTTTAGTTACTGAAGAGCATGACGACGCTGATATTAATATCTCTGAAGGGCCCCTAACCCAATCTGAGGGGGCCAGGGAGGTTTTGTCTGAGGGAGAAATTACTGGTTTAGGGAACATTTCTCAGCAGGCTGAATCTGATGTGATTACATTTAAATTTAAATTGGAACATCTCCGCATTTTGCTTAAGGAGGTATTATCCACTCTGGATGATTGTGAAAATTTAGTCATCCCAGAGAAACTATGTAAAATGGACAAGTTCTTAGAGGTGCCGGGGCTCCCAGAAGCTTTTCCTATACCCAAGCGGGTGGCGGACATTGTTAATAAAGAATGGGAAAGGCCCGGTATTCCTTTCGTCCCTCCCCCCATATTTAAAAAATTGTTTCCTATGGTCGACCCTAGAAAGGACTTATGGCAGTCAGTCCCCAAGGTCGAGGGAGCGGTTTCTACTTTAAACAAACGCACCACTATTCCCATAGAGGATAGTTGTGCTTTCAAAGATCCTATGGATAAAAAATTAGAAGGTTTGCTTAAAAAGATGTTTGTTCAGCAGGGTTACCTTCTACAACCCATTTCATGCATTGTCCCTGTCACTACTGCCGCATATTTCTGGTTTGATGAACTGCTTAAGGTGCTCGATAGTGACTCTCCTCCTTATGAGGAGATTATGGACAGAATCAATGCTCTCAAATTGGCTAATTCTTTCACTCTAGACGCCTCTTTGCAATTGGCGAAGTTAGCGGCTAAGAACTCTGGGTTTGCTATTGTGGCGCGCAGAGCGCTTTGGTTGAAATCTTGGTCGGCTGATGCGTCTTCCAAGAACAAGCTACTAAACATTCCTTTCAAGGGGAAAACGTTGTTTGGTCCTGACTTGAAAGAGATTATCTCTGATATCACTGGGGGTAAGGGCCACGCCCTTCCTCAGGATCGGCCTTTCAAGGCAAAAAATAGACCTAATTTTCGTCCCTTTCGTAAAAACGGACCAGCCCAAGGTGCTACGTCCTCTAAGCAAGAGGGTAATACTTCTCAGGCCAAGCCAGCTTGGAGACCAATGCAAGGCTGGAACAAGGGAAAGCAGGCCAAGAAACCTGCCACTGCTACCAAGACAGCATGAAATATTGGCCCCCGATCCGGGACCGGATCTGGTGGGGGGCAGACTCTCTCTCTTCGCTCAGGCTTGGGCAAGAGATGTTCTGGATCCTTGGGCGCTAGAAATAGTCTCCCAGGGTTATCTTCTGGAATTCAAGGGACTTCCCCCAAGGGGGAGGTTCCACAGGTCGCAGTTGTCTTCAGACCACATAAAAAGACAGGCGTTCTTACATTGTGTAGAAGACCTGTTAAAAATGGGAGTGATTCATCCTGTTCCATTAAGAGAACAAGGGATGGGGTTCTACTCCAATCTGTTCATAGTTCCCAAAAAAGAGGGAACGTTCAGACCAATCCTAGATCTCAAGATCTTAAACAAATTTCTCAAGGTCCCATCGTTCAAGATGGAAACCATTCGAACTATCCTTCCTTCCATCCAGGAAGGTCAATTCATGACCACGGTGGATTTAAAGGATGCGTATCTACATATTCCTATCCACAAGGAACATCATCGGTTCCTAAGGTTTGCATTCCTGGACAAACATTACCAGTTCGTGGCGCTTCCTTTCGGATTAGCCACTGCTCCAAGGATTTTCACAAAGGTACTAGGGTCCCTTCTAGCGGTGCTAAGACCAAGGGGCATTGCAGTAGTACCTTACCTGGACGACATTCTGATTCAAGCGTCGTCCCTTCCTCAAGCAAAGGCTCACACGGACATTGTCCTGGCCTTTCTCAGATCTCACGGCTGGAAAGTGAACGTGGAAAAGAGTTCTCTATCCCCGTCAACAAGGGTTCCCTTCTTGGGAACAATTATAGACTCCTTAGAAATGAGGATCTTTCTAACAGAGGCCAGAAAAACAAAGCTTCTGGACTCTTGTCGGATACTTCATTCCGTTCCTCTTCCTTCCATAGCTCAGTGCATGGAAGTGATCGGGTTGATGGTGGCGGCGATGGACATAGTTCCTTTTGCGCGCATTCATCTAAGACCATTACAACTGTGCATGCTCAGTCAGTGGAATGGGGACTATACAGACTTGTCTCCGAAGATACAAGTAAATCAGAGGACCAGAGACTCACTCCGTTGGTGGCTGTCCCTGGACAATCTGTCTCAAGGGATGATGTTCCACAGACCAGAGTGGGTCATTGTCACGACCGACGCCAGTCTGATAGGCTGGGGCGCGGTCTGGGGATCCCTGAAAGCTCAGGGTCTTTGGTCTCGGGAAGAATCTCTTCTACCGATAAATATTCTGGAACTGAGAGCGATATTCAATGCGCTCCAGGCCTGGCCCCAGCTTGCGAGGACCAGGTTCATTCGGTTTCAATCAGACAACATGACGACTGTTGCGTACATCAACCATCAGGGGGGAACAAGGAGTTCCCTAGCGATGGAAGAAGTAACCAAAATTATTCTTTGGGCGGAGTCTCACTCCTGCCACCTGTCTGCTATCCACATCCCAGGAGTGGAAAATTGGGAAGCGGATTTTCTGAGTCGTCAGACATTGCATCCGGGGGAGTGGGAACTCCATCCGGAAATCTTTGCCCAAGTCACTCACCTGTGGGGCATTCCAGACATGGATCTGATGGCCTCTCGTCAGAACTTCAAAGTTCCTTGCTACGGGGCCAGATCCAGGGATCCCAAGGCGGCTCTAGTGGATGCACTAGTAGCACCTTGGACCTTCAAACTAGCTTATGTGTTCCCGCCATTTCCTCTCATCCCCAGGCTGATAGCCAGGATCAAGCAGGAGAGGGCGTCGGTGATCTTGATAGCTCCTGCGTGGCCACGCAGGACTTGGTATGCAGATCTGGTGAATATGTCATCGGCTCCACCTTGGAAGCTACCTTTGAGACGAGACCTTCTTGTTCAGGGTCCGTTCGAACATCCGAATCTGGTTTCACTCCAGCTGACTGCGTGGAGATTGAACGCTTGATTTTATCGAAGCGAGGATTCTCAGATTCTGTGATCGATACTCTTGTTCAGGCCAGAAAGCCTGTGACTAGAAAGATTTACCACAAAATTTGGAAAAAATATATCTGTTGGTGTGAATCTAAAGGATTCCCTTGGGACAAGGTTAAGATTCCTAGGATTCTATCCTTCCTTCAAGAAGGATTGGAAAAAGGATTATCGGCAAGTTCCCTGAAGGGACAGATTTCTGCCTTGTCGGTATTACTTCACAAAAAGCTGGCAGCTGTGCCAGATGTTCAAGCCTTTGTTCAGGCTCTGGTTAGAATCAAGCCTGTTTACAAACCTTTGACTCCTCCTTGGAGTCTCAATTTAGTTCTTTCAGTTCTTCAGGGGGTTCCGTTTGAACCCTTACATTCCGTTGATATTAAGTTATTATCTTGGAAAGTTTTGTTTTTAGTTGCGATTTCTTCTGCTAGAAGAGTCTCAGAATTATCTGCTCTGCAGTGTTCTCCTCCTTATCTGGTGTTCCATGCAGATAAGGTGGTTTTACGTACTTAACCTGGTTTTCTTCCAAAAGTTGTTTCTAACAAAAACATTAACCAGGAGATTATCGTACCTTCTCTGTGTCCAAAACCAGTTTCAAAGAAGGAACGTTTGTTGCACAATTTGGATGTTGTTCGCGCTCTAAAATTCTATTTAGATGCTACAAAGGATTTTAGACAAACATCTTCCTTGTTTGTTGTTTATTCAGGTAAAAGGAGAGGTCAAAAAGCAACTTCTACCTCTCTCTCTTTTTGGATTAAAAGCATCATCAGATTGGCTTACGAGACTGCCGGACGGCAGCCTCCCGAAAGAATCACAGCTCATTCCACTAGGGCTGTGGCTTCCACATGGGCCTTCAAGAACGAGGCTTCTGTTGATCAGATATGTAGGGCAGCGACTTGGTCTTCACTGCACACTTTTACCAAATTTTACAAGTTTGATACTTTTGCTTCTTCTGAGGCTATTTTTGGGAGAAAGGTTTTGCAAGCCGTGGTGCCTTCCATTTAGGTGACCTGATTTGCTCCCTCCCTTCATCCGTGTCCTAAAGCTTTGGTATTGGTTCCCACAAGTAAGGATGACGCCGTGGACCGGACACACCTATGTTGGAGAAAACAGAATTTATGTTTACCTGATAAATTTCTTTCTCCAACGGTGTGTCCGGTCCACGGCCCGCCCTGGTTTTTTTAATCAGGTCTGATATTTTATTTTCTTTAACTACAGTCACCACGGTACCATATGGTTTCTCCTATGCAAATATTCCTCCTTAACGTCGGTCGAATGACTGGGGTAGGCGGAGCCTAGGAGGGATCATGTGACCAGCTTTGCTGGGCTCTTTGCCATTTCCTGTTGGGGAAGAGAATATCCCGCAAGTAAGGATGACGCCGTGGACCGGACACACCGTTGGAGAAAGAAATTTATCAGGTAAACATAAATTCTGTTTTCCCTTCTCTCCTCTAAGCTATACATATTTAGGTCATTGAGCCTTTCCTGGTAAGTTTTTTTTTTTTTTAATTTTTTAGACCATTTACCATTTTATAGCCCTCCTTTGTACAGATTCCAGTTTTTTTATATCCTTGTGAAAATATGGCCTCCAGAACTACGCACAATACTCAAGATGAGGCCTAACTAATGATCTATAAAGTGACATAAGAACCTTAATATTTCCGCTGCAAATACCTTTACTAATACATCCAAGCATTCTACTGACTTTACTCACTGCAATACTACATTGTATACTAAATTTTAAATCATCTGAAATAATAATTCCCAATCCTTTGTTGTGTCATTGAGTCTGTAATTAACATTTTGATTTTTCTTCCCTAATTGCATTTAGATTCCAGTCATTTGACCAAGCCTTGAATTTTTTTATATCACTTCTTATTTTTCTACCCCCTGGAACATCTACTCTAATACAAATGTTTGTATCATCTGCAAACAGACATACTTTCCCCTGTAGCCCTTTGCTGATATTTCTGATTAAATATGTTAAACAAAACAGGCCCCAGAACTGACACCTGAGGAACACCACTAGTAACTGCCCCCTCTGCTTAAGCCAGCATTCTACACAGTTTACAATTTGAGTCTAGACTGAGGAAATACAGTTTGTGAATCTCCTCAGTCTAGTCTCAAAAATATTGTTAACATTCACTCCAGAGCAGCAATTTACTATGAAAGCAGCTGAACACATCTGGTAAGCCAATGAAAAGGGGCATATGTGCGTAGCCACCATTCACCAGCTAGCTCCCAGTGGGGCATTGCTGCTTCTGAGCCTAGCTAGGTATGCTTTTCAACAAAGTATATCAAGAGAACACAATTAATTTGATAATAGAAGTGCATTGAAATGTCTCTTAAAATGACATGGTCTGGCTGAATTACGAAAGTTTAATTGTGATGTTCATGTCTCCTTAAATGCCTTCCCACTTTACCACCACTGTACTCTGAGTAAACATGCAACTTTATATTATCATTATGACTTAATCAGAGATGTTCCCTAAACCCACATTCCCACATAAAAGAATCTACTTTGACCTAAATTCACTAACAATTTCAGGAACTTTCTAGTGAGAAAAATTCCCAGTGCTATATTATAGAGCTCATTCACTTTGGGGTACCACTTCAGATTTTAAAGTAATTCAGTACTAAGGGGGCAATTTATCAAGCTCTTTGACAGGCTTTCGCCTGCCTACGACTACAGGTTCTCACAAGAGAACTTGCATGCCGTATTTAACGATCGGACCGCTGCTTCCCTACCCTTTCGCCACCTTCTAGGTGGTGAATTTCTGTCTCCCCGGTATAGTCCGACTGGGGAGATTGACAGCTCCTGCCCGGGCGTGATTGGCTGGGCGTGGGCAGGGGGCGGGATTGCACGTGAGCGCAAAATAGCGCTCGTGTGCAATGCTGAATTCCGTCAGGGGAATTCAGGCCGCCAGAGGCGTGCTGCAGCGCCAAAGGCGCGTATGTGCGCCCCTGTCCGCCTCAGCTTGATAAATCTCCCCCTAAGAGATAACTTTGGGAATGGAGATATTTTACTCACTGAAGAGATTTGATAAAATAAGGACTGGGAATGTTATTCTCATTGTACTTGAGTTGCAGAAGGACATCATCTAGGAAGCACTTCTGCTAAGTAGCTATACAGTCTGCGCTGGGCATGTGATTCCTTGTGCACATATTGGTGTTCCATCCTGTAAATAAATCAGTATAAGACACAGATATAAAAAGAACAATAATAAATGTTAGTATTTTTTTGTTTTTGTAACATTTCTGTTTTTTTTTTTTTGTTGCATTGCATTTATTAGTCTTTCAATCACTTAGTAGACTCAGCATCCCACTTCTTTTATTATTCCTATATTTGGTCACCGACGTGCTGTGACTTGCTCCACTGAAGGGGGATGTGTTGGCCCTGCAGCTCTGTTGTATCATGAGGCTGGCGCGGGGGAATGAAGCCGTCCAGCAGATGTACTCTTTTCTGTGATCAAGTAGTTGATTCATATGGTAGCTTACAGCTGTGACAATATTTCTCAAACTCCACAACAGGGCAATTAGTGACACATGCTTATCTTACATCGTATAGCAGAAATCATAAAACATATTCATTATAATATTTTATCATAGTAAAAGCTTTATATATATTTGCACTATTGTTTTTCCAAGGGAAATGCAATGACATTTAAAAAAAAATATAAAAGTATACACAAAATCTGTATTGCTGTAGTACCTAATTGGGTTATTTTTCATGTGCTGAAAGCAAAAAGGATTGATTTGTATTGGCTTTAAAATTTGTATCAGTTAATGCTCAAATTAAAAAACTTTATTTAATTTACATGATAATCATTCTTATTTAGGTAATATGCCACAGCAGTTAAAACCCCCCACTAATGAATATGATGTCAATCTGATAATGTCTTTCATTTTTCTATTTATTTGAAAATATTTGTATTATTTTTTTCCTCTCCTTTCTTAAACCATTAAACACATACACTACAAACATTACCTGAAAATAATTGTAATAAGTTAACCCAGGTGTGGCTGCCTCTAGCTATACACAGTCTCACCACCATTCAACAAAAGATAATTTAGACAAGGGGCCTTATTTCCCTGGGGCCTGGGAGGGAATTTGTTTTGCAAACAGGCACCTTTATGCTGACCACGCAAATTAAACCTATTCGAAAGACTGTAAGTGCCTTCAGTGTTAGGTTAACAAATTAAGGGGAACACTTTTTAATTTTAGTTTTTTGGTTTGTTTGGAGACAAGCCACAGTGGCCTGTTATACAATGCTCCCTCCCCCGGTCTTTACTTGAGGTCAGTCTTCTTACGACCTTGCACCATATTACTTTAGACTCCACTTTAATTAAAAGCAAAGCTGTTAGTTATTTTTTTTTTGTTGTAAATTTCAATTTACTTTTTTTTTTTTTTAATTTGGAAAATCCATAAATGCCGTCATTTTCATTACAGTTGGATTTAAATCCCTTTAGTGCCAGAGAAGGCTGCCAATTGGTTAATTAAATATGACCAGACTACTCAGGTTTCCCAAACCAATAAAAAATGTGCAAACAAATATTTCTGAAACAGAAGAATTAGAATAACTATTCATTATAGTATAAATTGAATGTTGGATAAAATCACACTGTAAAAAATCTATATTTTGTTTTGCTATGTGTGTGTATTTTTAAATAAAATTAATATTTCTATATGAAGTATTTATTGTACTTCCTTTTTTCCCCTTATGTTTTTCCTTTCTCTCTTTACACTTCCGTTCACTGTTCTTTATTTATTTGGTTCTCAATTCATCCAATTTTCAACTCTTTTCCCCCTGTCTCTTAGGTCGGAATGAGTTAATAGCCAGATATATAAAGCTCCGGACAGGAAAGACGCGCACAAGAAAACAGGTGAGAAATGAATGACCTCTTAGGCAACTGAGAGAATGCATAAGTAAAACTGTATGCAACATGTATTAACTATTAATCATCCAAACATAACTCATGAATTATTTCCATGGTATGAGTTAAATTATTTAGCCTGTTGGATTCCAAGGAGCACTGCAACATATTGTCTTAAAGGGACAGTCTAGTCAAAATTAAACTTTCATGATTCAGATAGGGAATGCAATTTTAAACAACTTTCTAATTCACTTTTATCATCAAATTTGCTTTGTTCTCTTGGTATTCCTTGTTGAATGCTAAACCTAGGTAGGCTCATATGCTAATTTCTAAAACCTTGAAGGACGCCCCTTATTTATTTTACAAAGATATGACGAGTCCACGGATTTCATCCTTACTTGTGGGATATTAACCGCCTGCTAACAGGAAGTTAATATCCCACAAGTATGGATGAAATCCGTGGACTCGTCATATCGTAAAAGAAAGTAATTTATCAGGTAAGCATAAACTTAGTTTTTAATGCATTTGGCAGTTTTTCACAGCTAGAGGGCGTAAATTCATGTGTGCCATACAGATAACATTGTGACCACGCCTGTGGATTTACAAGTGAGAGGGCACTGATTGGCTTAAATGCATGTCTGTCAAAAGAACTGAAATAAGGGGGCAGTCTGCAAAGGCTTAGATACAAGGTAATCACGGAGGTAAAAAGTACATTAATATAACCGTGTTGGTTATGCAAAACAGGGGAATGGGTAATAAACGGATTATCTATCTTTTTAAACAATAACAATTCTGGAGTAGTCTATCCCTTTAATTCCAGTTTGTTTCTTAAATCTGGAGAACAGAGGAAAAAAAGGTCTTGAAAGCGAATATAATGAAACAGCTAGTAAAATGATGGTTTGTTCTTATGGTATCACAACCTATTGAAGACCAATTTCTGTTTGGCACAAATATAGCAATAACTAATTTTCCTTGTTTTTTGTTTCTTTATATATATAATTTTTCTCCTTGCTCCTTCCATCTGTCAGCAGCTAGTGTAAAGTATGTGCATCCTACTACTTATAAGTTACCAAAATCAGGGACATGAAAGTCAAAATTAATCTTTCATGAGTCAAATTGATAATGCAATTTTTTTTAATATATATATATATATATATATATATATATATATATATATATATTTATATATTAAAATATAATATATATATATATAAAAAAATATATAATAAAATATAATTTACATCCATTATTAGAAAATTGATTAAGTTCTCTTGGCATCCTTTTGGGTGTAATCTCAGAAACCTGTATGTGTCTTGCGCACTATATAGCAGTAGTGTCTGCAAGAATGTTTGTAACATTATTATACATTGTTGCAAACAGAGCTGCCATTTTAAGTGCTCAAGATACGTGCACACTCCTGACCCTAGATCTGCAGTGATAAGGGTAGGGTAAAATCATTAAAGGGAAATTTAAACACAAAATGTAATACCACATAAAATTATTAATTCTAGCATAGTGATAAATATTTGCAGTGCAGCTGTGTTATTTTTTTTGCCTGCTTTTCCTGTTATTTAAATCTGAAAATTGTAGTTACCCCACTGCCCCAGAGAGGCTGAAGTGCATTTATGGAATGCAGGACCTTCACTCTCCTACATGCTGCACATTGATTGCTAGATATGAGCGGGAACTTATTTATATCTGTCCCTAATTGGCCACAGCAACGGAGACAAGGTAAAACACACTCAAGGTCTTTAACCCCTTAATGACCACAATGTACCCTGTATGTCACTGGTCGTTAATGTTTTTTTCAGGACATAATAGCATTAGTCTAGCAAGAACACACTATGAATGCCCTCCCTCCAGCAGGCTTTGTGGAATAGAGCAGTCTCAACACTGGTGGCAAGACCGTGCTATAAAACAATCAAGTCCCAAAAAAAGACCAGTGACATACAGGGTACGTCGCTGGTCCTTAAGGGGTTAAGGTGTATGTCACAGGACTGCAAGCCAGTGCATCTGTTGCTAACAAAATGAGAGTTTTAAAGGGAGTACAATTACAGGTGCATTGTTTTTTTGTTTTTTTTTCTCCTGTGCCTGCAGCTGTCTTCAAAGTCATTCTAAGTATTTGTTAGTGAAACTCTGCTTCTTCACACTGGGCGCCGCCATCTTGGAGATTATATTTGTTATGTCATTTTTAAACTGTGCAAAAAAAGTGCAAAAATGTTATCGCTTCTGCTCTATGTGAGCTAAACTGTAGTACAAGGTACAAATGTCAAAAAGCTTGTAAGGTCACAAATCTGTAAAATAACTAAATCTATCACAGGATGCAACAATAATGGTGTTACAAGATGGTGACACCCAGTATAAAATGCAGAGCTTTAGCAGCTGGATTTTGTAATGAGTTCAATGAAAACAACTTTATTCTCTTTAAAGATCAGTGCCGTACCCTGTTGTTTAGCCTTTAAAGAGATGCGAAGTCCAAATTATTTTTCTTTCATGATTCAGATAAAACATACAATTAAAGAAACTAATTTACATATATTAAGTTTTTCTTCATTCTCTTGGTATATTTGTTGAAAAAGAAGGGATGTATGCTTAGGAGCAGACCCATTTCTGGCAGCAGTTTTCTATCATGCTGCTGCTGGAAGCCTGCATGTGAGGTGAACCAGTGGCAGTTACTGTATACATAATCACTGTGACAGCCAGTCATAGTGATTGTATACTTTAAAATCGAGCCTAGAAAATTTGCATGCCCCAGTGCATGTTATCAGGCCTAGTAGCCAATCACTGGATACCTCGGGAGTGAGGTAGTCCAGTGATGCACAGAAAAGAGGCCCATGGTCATGTGATCATTGTGATAGCCAGTCACAGTGATCACATGTCAAAAATGAGAAGCCATTGTTTAACAATGGTTTGTCTTGGCCACTCCCTTTCTGTCCCAGTGAACACGTACAGTAAAAAAAAGTGTAAAATTAATTTTAATAAAATTTTATGTATTTTATGAATACATTTTATTTTACTAAAAATGTATTTGTTTTTTAAATCAT
The DNA here is from genome assembly GCF_027579735.1 of Bombina bombina. Taxonomy (NCBI): domain Eukaryota; kingdom Metazoa; phylum Chordata; class Amphibia; order Anura; family Bombinatoridae; genus Bombina; species Bombina bombina. Next base: position 179,922,452 of record NC_069506.1, on the reverse strand, counting down.
TTTAATGTATTTTAATAAAGTGGGTTTTTGACCCCTAAATTTAGTTTTTCTGCCCTTGATGATAAAAGGGTTAAACATAATGTGTCAAAATACCTCTAGATAAATACCCTGGGGTTGAATTGTGCCACTGCTATTTATTTAGCTTACAGTCCAAGCATAGCAAATTTTAGCATAAACCAATAATTTGATCTTTTGTAGTATTTGGTTTATATTTGCTATAAATTACTTGAAAACATAGACACATGGAGTATTCATAAAATCAGGAATGATACATGATTTATTTTTATTTAGCTGCACTAGTTTTGTAGAAATGTTTATAAAGAAAACTGCCAAAAAATCCTCCTCAATTTGTCCCCATTTTTCAGTATTCAATTTCTATTTATTATTGTTTTATGAACACATATAGGGTTTAACTAGAAAATGTTTGCCTGTTTGTGTCTGTGTATGATATGTATGGGTGCAGGCAATAAACATAAAATGCCATAATGAAAAGAAACTGGCAAAACCCTTGGCCCTTAAAGGGACACTAAACCCAATTTTTGTTTCTTGCATGATTCAGATAGAGCATGCAATTTTAAGCAACTTTCTAATTTACTCCTTTTATCAATTTTTCTTCGTTCTCTTGCTATCTTTATTTAAAAAGCAGGAATGTAAAGCTTAAGAGCCGGCCTATTTTTGGTTCAGAACCTGGGTTATGCTTGCTTATTGGTTTGCTAAATGTAGCTGCCAAAATGTAAGGCTCTATTCAGGGTGCTGAACCTAAAATGGACTGGCTTCTAAGCTTTACATTCCTGCTTTTTAAATAAAGATAGCAAGAGAATGAAGAAAAAATGATAATAGGAGTAAATTAGAAAGTTGCATAAATTTGCCTGTTCTATCTGAATCATGAAAGAAAAAAAAAATTGGGTTTAGTATCCCTTTAAGTGGTTAAAGGTTGCTGCAGGAGGGAAAACACAGTGAGTAGTAATCATGCTACTGTAGTTGTACCCAGCTGTTTAATGTCCCTTTAAATTCAGAACTTTTTTCCACTGCAGTGATTCATTCTTAAATGCATATGTATAAAAAATTACTTTAATGTCCCTTTAAGTTAACACTGTTTATTTTGAAACCAGCAGGACGTGCGTGTTGATGTACTAACATGTCTATGGAATGCATTGATTGTTGGGGTCAACTCCCACAGCATTATTAATAGACTATATATACTATGTCTACATTTCCTTCACAGATTTTTTTTTTTTTTTTTTTTGCCAACACAAAGCTGCAGTTTGTGTTGCACATGCACTTTGCCAAGCCCTGCATTCAATTAGTAATGCATTCAAATAAATCATATTTTCAAGATTTTCTTATTTGATATGGTCATAGACTTAACAACTGTAATTAACCCACCATTTAGTTCCTCAGCTCAGTTACAGAAATCATTTTACATTTGTCTGTTTTAAAGATAATTTAGTAATGGCAGAGGCACTCATTTAATAAACTTTTCTATAATACACTAGATGGCGACATGTTTCCTTAATAAAATATTAATGTTAATGCACTGCCACCTTGCGGACTGCCATTTAGGCACATCAATGAATTTAAAGAGAGCTTTATTAATGTGATTAAGCAATGCACTTTCCTTTTCAGAATAAACCAATATTTTCTCATCAGGGTTCTCCCTCCTTAACATTAGGGCTATAAAGTGTTTGTTTACAATGCCCCTATTAACCATATGCAGGATGGGCAAATGTTGCAGCACAGTCATTAAAATAGCACATTTGCCTGAATTTGTTAAAGGTTTGCAGAGTATCCTGCCATATGTTTTTGCAAACAAATGACACAAACATTTCACTATGTTGAATTAGTTAAGAAGAAAAATACAAACAATATCTAAAACCATGGAAATGTTAAGTTTGGTATTTCAGTATTTACATTTTTAAATCAAATTAAAAAAAATATACACCAAAATGTAATTTTTTTTTTTTAATTAATCAAAGAGATTGAGAATTTGAGACCTATTTTGCTATTGAAACCTTTGGATGGTAGTACAGCTATCAAGGCAAACATTCTATTCAAATGGCTAGTGCAAAAAGAAAAATCACTTATAGTAAAACTCTGTTCCAGAACAGCAATGCATTACACACATCTGGTGAGCCAAAGGATACCAAAAGAACAAAGTCAAATTGATAATACAAGTGCATTTAAAATTGTCACATGCTCTATCTGAATTATGCAAGTATAATTGTAGCTTTCCAATCCCTTTAACTGTCAAAATAAAAACTCATCTTTTTTCTAATCCTAAGACTATAATAAGTGTTTGTTAATGGTTTCTAAGAGGTTTGTAACAGAAGATATGTCAAATTGCAGTATAGTATTTAATGTATATGACTGTGATTCCTTTTCAGTGACAGATAAAGCATTCTGGAGTATTCTCTCTTAGCTTGTAAAACTTTCCTTTTATCTGAGCACACACTCCAGTATGAGATGTAATTCCAGTTCTTGGTTCTCTCTCCACAGGTCAGCAGCCACATACAGGTGCTGGCACGAAGGAAATCCCGCGAGATCCAGTCCAAGCTAAAGGTAAGTAAGAGTCTCGCTTCTCTCATATCTGCAGCTTTAGCCTCTTTTGCTTGCACTAGCTGCTTCCTGCTGTTCAGACTTGCTTCTTTTCTTGCCTGCCTCTAATGTCTGTGCTTCGGTTCTATAAAAAATAAACAGGCCTTTTAATATGTCCAGCTGGCAGGAATAGATTGATGACACTGGTTCTTCATTCATTACAGTTA
>NC_069506.1:179536654-179594490 GCF_027579735.1 Bombina bombina | reverse complement strand
ACTTGCGTCCGTTATCACAATCTCCCAGGATGGTCTCAAGAAACATGTCCCCTGGGACAGTTGGCCCGGGCAGATCCACCGAGAGAGGGATTCCCTCATTCAGTTGTCCAGGGAGATCTATTGGGCTAGATCTGAGTGATCGCCGTTCCATTGTCTCAACATACACAACTGAAGAGGTCTGAGATGGAACCTGGCGATGGGACCGACAGAAACCTGTTTAGGCACTTTAGGTCTAGAATCAGATGAAACGTACCCTCCTTCTTTGGGACCACGAAAAGGTTTGAATAATACCCCAGACCTCTTTCCGCTAGAGGTACTGGTATGATTACTCCGAGAGATAAGAGATCCCTCACAAACTCTAGAAAGGCGTCTCTCTTCTCTGGGCTTGAAGATAAGTTTGACAGAAGAAATCGGACCCTGGGCGGATCAGCTTTGAATCCTATCCTGTAACCCTGGGCGATGACCTCCAGAGCTCAAGTGTCATATCCAAGCATCCACGAAAAGCGATAGTCTGCCCCCTAAGCGATCCAGAGACGGATCGGGGACTGCCCCTTCATGTGAATTTTGTTTTGGCAAGCTTCTTGCTCTGCTTGGCTTTGTTCCAAGATTGAGCAGGTTTCCAAGATCCCTTGGACTGCTCGGTTTTCTCGGCAGGTTGCTGGTGTTGGGACTTGTCCGAACGAAAGGGATAAAAAGTAGACCCATTAGGCTTATTCTTCTTATCATGCGGTAGGAAAGCACCCTTGCCTCCAGTGACTGTGGATATAATAGAGTCCAAGCCTGGACCAAAAAGAACCTTCCCCTGAAAAGGGAAGGATAGTAATCTAGACTTGGAAGTCATGTCAGCAGACCACAACTTTAACCACAGAGCCCTACAGGCTAGAACAGAGAACCCTGATATCTTGGCATTCAGGCGAATAATCTGCATATTTGCATCGCAGATAAATTAATTAGCCACCCTTAAGGCCTTAATTCTTTCCTGTATCTCCTCGAGGGGAGTCTCCACCTCGACCATAGCTGACAGAGCGTCACAGCAGTAGGTAGCAGCTCCAGCCACCGCAGCGACCGCTGCTGCAGGTTGAAAAACAAACCCTTTGAGTTGAAAAAATTTTCTCAACATGGATTCAAATTTTTTATCCATGGGCTCTTTGAACGATGAACTATCCTCGAGAGGGATAGTTGTACGCTTAGCGAGCGTGGAGATAGCTCCATCCACCTTAGGGACGGCCCCCAGAGCTCCAGCTGAGAGTCCGGAAAGGGGAACAGTCTTTTAAAAGAAGTAGAGGGAGAAAAGGACAAACCAAATTTCTCCCATTCGTTCTTAATAATATTAGCCATCTTAACGGGAACCAGAAAGGTCTGAGGTACCACCCTGTTCTCGTAAACCCTATCTAGCTTAGGGATCGAAGGTTCCTCTGGAAGTTTCGGTTCCGGAACCTCCAACTTAGCAGGTACCTCTTTCAGTAAAAAGCGCAAATGCTCCATCTTAAACTTAAAGTCTGGCTCCTCCGCAGCCGGAGGTCTAGATGTCGTCAATTCCGACCCAGAGAGCAGATAATCTGTCAAAGACATCCAACGGAGTAGATGACCCCTGGGATGGATAGCTATGTTTCACCTTTCGCTTAGCAGGGCGTGGTAAGGCATTGAAGGCCGCAGTGACTGCCGTCTGCAACTGATCAGCGAAATCTGGCGGCCAAAGGGCCCCTCCTGCGGGAGGATTAGTAGTGCCCTGGGGAGCTGCATGTGTAATCGGAGATGAATGTAGGGAAGGCACCTCGCGGGACGGAGAACCCTCAGAGGTGGACAGCTTGGTTGTAATAAATATCTTATTCTTTTTAGATATTGCTAATTTATCAGCATGTGGAACATAGTTGAGTAGGCGGATCTACTGAAACCTCCTCACAATAAACACAGGGGGACGGAGAACCCTCAGAGGTGGACAGCTTGGTTGTAATAAATATCTTATTCTTTTTAGATATTGCTAATTTATCAGCATGTGGAACATAGTTGAGTAGGCGGATCTACTGAAACCTCCTCACAATAAAACATAATTTATGCTTACCTGATAAATTCCTTTCTTCTGTAGTGTGATCAGTCCACGGGTCATCATTACTTGTGGGATATTAACTGCTCCCCTACAGGAAGTGCAAGAGGATTCACCCAGCAGAGTTGCTATATAGCTCCTCCCCTCTACGTCACCTCCAGTCATTCGACCAAGGACCAACGAGAAAGGAGAAGCCAAGGGTGTAGTGGTGACTGGAGTATAATTTAAAAAATATTTACCTGCCTTAAAAAACAGGGCGGGCCGTGGACTGATCACACTACAGAAGAAAGGAATTTATCAGGTAAGCATAAATTATGTTTTCTTCTGTTAAGTGTGATCAGTCCACGGGTCATCATTACTTGTGGGATACCAATACCAAAGCAAAAGTACACGGATGACGGGAGGGATAGGCAGGCTCTTTATACAGAAGGAACCACTGCCTGAAGAACCTTTCTCCCAAAAATAGCCTCCGAGGAAGCAAAAGTGTCAAATTTGTAAAATTTGGAAAAAGTATGAAGCGAAGACCAAGTTGCAGCCTTGCAAATCTGTTCAACAGAGGCCTCATTCTTAAAGGCCCAAGTGGAAGCCACAGCTCTAGTGGAATGAGCTGTAATTCTTTCAGGAGGCTGCTGTCCAGCAGTCTCATAAGCTAAACGAATTATGCTACGAAGCCAAAAAGAGAGAGAGGTAGCAGAAGCTTTTTGACCTCTCCTCTGACCAGAGTAAACGACAAACAGGGAAGACGTTTGTCGAAAATCTTTAGTTGCCTGTAAATAAAATTTAAGGGCACGAACTACATCCAGATTGTGCAAAAGACGTTCCTTCCTCGAAGAAGGATTTGGGCACAAGGATGGAACAACAATCTCCTGATTGATATTCCTGTTAGTGACTACCTTAGGTAAGAACCCAGGCTTAGTACGCAGAACTACCTTATCCGAGTGAAAAATCAAATAAGGAGAATCACAATGTAAGGCTGATAACTCAGAGACTCTTCGAGCCGAGGAAATAGCCATTAAAAATAGAACTTTCCAAGATAACAACTTTATATCAATGGAATGAAGGGGTTCAAACGGAACACCCTGTAAAACGTTAAGAACAAGGTTTAAACTCCATGGTGGAGCCACAGCTTTAAACACAGGTTTAATCCTGGCCAAAGCCTGACAAAAAGCCTGAACGTCTGGAACTTCTGACAGACGCTTTAAGGAACTAGCGGATAACCCCTTTTCTAAACCTTCTTGTAGAAAAGACAATATCCTAGGAATCCTAACCTTACTCCAAGAGTAACCATTGGATTCGCACCAATATAGGTATTTACGCCATATTTTATGGTAAATCTTTCTGGTGACAGGCTTCCTAGCCTGTATTAAGGTATCAATAACTGACTCAGAAAAACCACGCTTTGATAAGATCAAGCGTTCAATTTCCAAGCAGTCAGCTTCAGAGAAGTTAGATTTTGATGTTTGAAAGGACCCTGAATCAGAAGGTCCTGTTTCAGAGGTAACGACCAAGGTGGACAGAATGACATGTCCACCAGATCTGCATGCCAAGTCCTGCGTGGCCATGCAGGCGCTATTAGAATCACTGATGCTTTCTCCTGTTTGATTCTGGCAATCAATCGAGGAAGCATCGGGAAAGGTGGAAACACATAAGCCATCCTGAAGGTCCATGGTGCTGTCAAGGCATCTATCAGGACCGCTCCCGGATCCCTGGATCTGGACCCGTAGCGCGGAAGCTTGGCGTTCTGTCGAGACGCCATGAGATCTATCTCTGGTTTGCCCCAACGTGGAAGTATTTGGGCAAAGACCTCTGGATGAAGTTCCCACTCCCCCGGATGAAAAGTCTGACGACTTAAGAAATCCGCCTCCCAGTTCTCCACTCCCGGGATGTGGATTGCAGACAGGTGGCAAGAGTGAGACTCTGCCCAGCGAATTATCTTCGATACTTCCATCATTGCTAGGGAGCTTCTTGTCCCTCCCTGATGGTTGATATAAGCTACAGTCGTGATGTTGTCCGACTGGAACCTGATGAACCCCCGAGTTGCTAACTGGGGCCAAGCCAGAAGAGCATTGAGGACTGCTCTCAATTCCAGAATGTTTATTGGAAGAAGACTCTCCTCCTGATTCCATAGTCCCTGAGCCTTCAGAGAATTCCAGACAGCGCCCCAACCTAGTAGGCTGGCGTCTGTTGTTACAATTGACCAGTCTGGCCTGCTGAATGGCATTCCCCTGGACAGATGTGGCCGATAAAGCCACCATAGAAGAGAATTTCTGGTCTCTTGAATGGAATGAAGGACACGGCATGCATTTTGAAGTTTTGTTAACCTGTCCTCTGTCAGGTAAATCTTCATTTCTACAGAATCTATCAGAGTCCCCAGGAAGGGAACTCTTGTGAGTGGAAAGAGAGAACTTTTCTCTTCGTTCACTTTCCATCCATGCGACCTTAGAAATGCCAGTACTATCTCTGTATGAGATTTGGCAGTTTGAAAGCTTGAAGCTTGTATCAGTATGTCGTCTAAGTACGGAGCTACTGAAATTCCTCGCGGTCTTAGTACCGCCAGAAGAGTGCCCAGAACCTTTGTGAAGATTCTTGGAGCTGTAGCCAGTCCGAATGGAAGAGCTACAAACTGGTAATGCCTGTCTAAAAAGGCAAACCTTAGATACCGGTAATGACTTCTGTGAATCGGTATGTGAAGGTAAGCATCCTTTAAATCCACTGTGGTCAAGTACTGACCCTCTTGGATCATGGGCAAAATTGTTCGAATAGTTTCCATCTTGAACGATGGAACTCTTAGGAATTTGTTTAGGATCTTTAAATCCAAGATTGGCCTGAAGGTTCCCTCTTTTTGGGAACTACAAACAGATTTGAGTAAAACCCTTGTCCTTGTTCCAACCGCGGAACTGGATGGATCACTCCCATTAATAAAAGATCTTGTACGCAGCGTAGAAACGCTTCCTTCTTTGTTAGGTTTGTTGACAACCTTGACAGATGAAATCTCCCTCTTGGGGGAGAGGATTTGAAGTCCAGAAGGTATCCCTGAGATATGATCTCTAACGCCCAGGGATCCTGAACATCTCTTGCCCAAGCCTGGGCGAAGAGGGAAAGTCTGCCCCCCACTAGATCCGGTCCCGGATCGGGGGCCCTCAATTCATGCTGTCTTAGGGGCAGCAGCAGGATTTCTGGCCTGTTTGCCCCTGTTCCAGGACTGGTTAGGTTTCCAGCCTTGTCTGTAGCGAGCAACAGCTCCTTCCTGTTTTGGTGCAGAGGAAGTTGATGCTGCTCCTGCTTTGAAATTACGAAAGGAACGAAAATTGGACTGTCTAGCCTTGGGTTTGGCCTTGTCCTGAGGCAGGGCATGACCTTTACCTCCTGTAATGTCATCAATAATCTCTTTCAAGCCGGGCCCGAATAAGGTCTGCCCTTTGAAAGGAATATTAAGCAATTTAGATTTAGACGTAACATCAGCTGACCAGGATTTTAGCCACAGAGCTCTGCGTGCCTGAATGGCGAATCCTGAATTTTTAGCCGCAAGTTTAGTTAAATGTACTACGGCATCTGAAATAAATGAATTAGCTAACTTAAGGAATTTAAGTTTGTGTGTGATGTCATCTAGTGTGGATGATTGAAGTGTCTCTTCCAGAGACTCAAACCAAAATGCTGCTGCAGCCGTGAAAGGCGCAATACATATAAGAGGTTGCAATATAAACCCTTGTTGAACAAACATTTTCTTAAGGTAACCCTCTAATTTTTTATCCATTGGATCTGAAAAAGCACAGCTATCCTCCACTGGGATAGTGGTACGCTTAGCTAAAGTAGAAACTGCTCCCTCCACCTTAGGGACCATTTGCCATAAGTCCCGTGTGGCGGCGTCTATTGGAAACATTTTTCTGAATATAGGAGGGGGTGAGAAAGGCACACCGGGTCTATCCCACTCCTTAGTAACAATGTCAGTAAGTCTCTTAGGTATAGGAAAAACGTCAGTACTCGTCGGTACCGCAAAATATTTATCCAACCTACACATTTTTTCTGGGATTGCAACTGTGTTACAATCATTCAGAGCCGCTAATACCTCCCCTAGTAACACACGGAGGTTCTCAAGCTTAAATTTAAAATTTGAAATGTCTGAGTCCAGTTTATTTGGATCAGAACCGTCACCCACAGAATGAAGCTCTCCGTCTTCACGTTCTGCAAACTGTGACGCAGTATCAGACATGGCCCTTGCATTATCAGCGCACTCTGTTCTCATCCCAGAGTGATCACGTTTACCTCTTAGTTCTGGTAGTTTAGCCAAAACTTCAGTCATAACAGTAGCCATATCTTGTAATGTGATTTGTAATGGCCGCCCAGATGCACTCGGCGCTACAATATCACGCACCTCCTGAGCGGGAGATGCAGGTACTGACACGTGAGGCGAGTTAGTCGGCATAACTCTCCCCTCGTTGTTTGGTGAAATATGTTCAATTTGTACAGATTGACTATTTTTTAAAGTAGCATCAATACATTTAGTACATAAATTTCTATTGGGCTCCACTTTGGCATTAACACATATAGCACAGAGATATTTCTCTGAATCAGACATGTTTAACACACTAGCAAATAAACAGCAACTTGGAAATACTTTTCAAAGTAATTTACAAATAATATGAAAACGAACTGTGCCTTTAAGAAGCACAGAAAATATTATAACAGATAAAATAATTAAGTTATAGCATCAATCTTTGTCAGAATATACAGTTTTAGCAAAGGATTGTTCCCCTCAGCAAATGATAACTAACCCAGGCAGCAGAAAAAAAATACACAAATAAACGTTTTTTATATCACAGTCAATACAATCAGCACAGCTCTGCTGTGAATGATTACTTCCCTCAAAAAAGACTCTTGAGATCCCTGAACTCTGTAGAGATGAACCGGATCATGCAGGAAGAAAATGAACCTCTGACTGAGTTTTTCTGATGCATAGTGAAAGCACCAAAATGGCCCCTCCCCCACACACATAACAGTGAGAGGGATCAGTGAACTGCTCTAATTTAAATCAAAACTATTGCCAAGTGGAAAAAAAGTGCCCAAAACATTTTTTCACCCAGTACCTCAGAGAAAAAAACGTTTTTACATGCCAGCAAAAAAACGTTTTACCTCAATAATTAATTGTCATTTAAAACCTATTGCAAGTCCCTGCAAAATAGGTTAAGTCTATGTATACAGTTTAAAAGCCAGAGAAGTACCATTTCCCAGAAAACTGAAGTGTAAAATATACATACATGACAGCCTGATATCAGCTACATCTACTGCATTCAAGGCTGAGTTTACATTATAACGGTATGGCAGGATTTTCTCATCAATTCCATGTCAGAAAATAATAAACTGCTACATACCTCTTTGCAGATTAATCTGCCTGCTGTCCCCTGATCTGAAGTTTACCTCTCCTCAGATGGCCGAGAAACAGCAATATGATCTTAACTACTCCGGCTAAAATCATAGAAAAACTCAGGTAGATTCTTCTTCAAATTCTACCAGAGAAGGAATAACACACTCCGGTGCTATTATAAAATAACAAACTTTTGATTGAAGATATAAAAACTAAATATATCACCATAGTCCTCTCACACATCCTATCTAGTCGTTGGGTGCAAGAGAATGACTGGAGGTGACGTAGAGGGGAGGAGCTATATAGCAACTCTGCTGGGTGAATCCTCTTGCACTTCCTGTAGGGGAGCAGTTAATATCCCACAAGTAATGATGACCCGTGGACTGATCACACTTAACAGAAGAAACACAGGTTTTAGATCTGGTTAAGGAGGGAGTACCCTCTAATATATCAGAGTCCTCCATGAATTGCGCCTTTATTATGGACTAGATAGAATTAAACGGCACCTTTATATCCCAATGGCCGGGGCACTCACCACCTCCTATGACCCCGACCACAGAGAAACCGTTTTGTCTCCTGCAACCGCTGATCAAGAAGAGGAAGTTAAAGAGGCCACCGGTCACATAGAGAGCCTTGCAGGACCGCCCCTGAACTATAGAGAAAAACGCGCCAAATAGAGGCCGCGCCGAAATCTCTCAAGAAACCTAACTGTTCGCACATTGCCAGAGCCTCATCTCACACATGTTGCAGCATCAAACACAATAAAGAATATTATGCATAAATATCCCCGTGTTCATATAACCCCCCTTCCGGGGATATTAACCCTTGATTATATACAAATAAAAGGAGACACACTTTCAGGGTTTTCCCTGTTGTGTTTGCCATGTGCTGCTGGCAGCCATTTTACTCACCTCTCTTCCTGACTTGGTGCATTGTGGGGGATGCTGCTCACTTCCTGCACTTCCTTTTATGGCCAGACTGTTGTGCATCATCCATGTGAGACAGGATGCAGTCTCAGAATTGTGATGTCATCATTTATTATTTAAAGGGCCTCTGTTCAGTATGCTTTGCCTTTGCGTTGTCTGAGACCTGTTTGTGAGAGTTCCTGTGTATTACCTGGCTGCCTGACGTCCTTCCTGGCTCCTGATCCCTGGCTTGTTCCTGACTCTGCTGTTCTCCTTCTTCCTGATTCCGGCTCGTCTGACTATTCGCTTTGGCTCCTGACTCGGCTCGTCTGACTAGCAGCTCTGGTTTTGACTCCTGGCTTATTATTTGACTTGTGGACATTTTATAATTTTTTGCTATTAATAAAGGTGTGATTATTTTTGCACTTCTCGTCTCAGTCTGATTCCTGGCACCCTGACATTACGCAAAGGCCATGAATCCTGATGCTGCTAATTATCCACCTTTACCTGCCATAATTTCCAGGATGGATGTACAGGATCACCGCTTGGATCAATTTGCACTAGCCCTGCAAACCCTGCTGACTCGCACTGCACATTTGGACCAAAGTGTCCCACATGTTATGGCTGCTCCTGTTTCCGCTGCTGCACCTTTGCCTACCAGGAGCATGTCCGGTTCTGCACCTCTACCTCAGCGATATGGAGGCGATCCTATTCAGTGCAGAGGGTTTTTGAACCAGGTGGGCATTTACTTTGAGATGTTACCTCAGGCGTTTCCCTCTGACAGAGCTAAGGTGGGATTTCTCATCTCGTTACTCTCTGACACAGCTCTTGCCTGGGCTAATCCCTTGTGGGAGACTAATAAACCTGTGATTTCAAATTACCCTGAATTTGTGGCCTCCTTTCGAAGGGTATTTGATGTTCCGGCTCGCTCCTCCTCTGCTGCTAAACGACTCATGTCCATTCAGCAAGGTACAAGATCTGTTGCTCAGTATGCTATTGAGTTCCGTACGCTTGCCGCAGAGGTAGGTTGGAACAATGAAGCCCTTGTTGCTGCCTTCTTTCATGGGCTCTCTGATGCGATTAAAGACGAAGTTGCTGCCAGAGATTTACCAGAGGATCTCGAGGCATTGGTGTCTTTTTTGATCCTAATTGACATCAGACTCAGAGAGAGGCCCTCTTTCAAGGAGCGCTTGCGGAAGCCTCCTGTTCAGTTGTCTCCTACGTGTTCGTTCCCACCCATGCCTCCCTCTCCTCCCATGCCTCCTGGTCGAGTCACCAGGTACTGCTGAGCCGATGCAGTTGGCATTTACGGGTCTCTCCGCGGCGGAGAGGGCCTTTAGGAGGAGGGAGGGGCTCTGCCTCTAATGTGGGTTACAGGGCCACCTTTTGAAGTCTTGTCCTACAGGGCCGAGAAACGCTCACACCTAAGGTCCTGTTGGGGGCAGACCTTGGGTGGTTTATCCTTGTCCCCGGAACCGCTTAAGGAGAAACCTTTGGTCACGGTTGTCCTTTCCTGGGTGGACTCCTCCATAGTCACTCAGGCTCTTGTTGACTACAGTGCTGCTGGCTATTTCATTGACGGTGCTTTTGTATCAAAGAACTCCATTCCTGTTTTGCCTCGGTCCGTTCCGCTTGCTATTGAGGCATTGATGGCAGGCCCCTTCAGCCCGCACTCGTTACTCACGAAACTGCTCCGTTGTCCATGGCTGTTGGGGCTCTCCATTGAAACCCTCCAGTTCCAGGAGATAAACTCTCCGCATTTTCCAGTTGTTCTGGGTTATCCCTGGCTCCAAAAGCACAATCCCAGTCTCGACTGGCGCAGGTCCGAAATTTTGTTGTGGTCCCCCCAATGTATTTCCACTTGTCTTCGGAAACCAGTTAAAGTCTTGTGTACTTCTTCGGTATCTCAATTGCCAGAGGAGTACCGAGAGTTCCGAGACGTGTTTGACAAAGTGCGTGCCAGTACGTTGCCTCCTCACCGGTCTTACGATTGTGCCATAGACCTGCAACCCGGAGCCATTACTCCTCGGGGCCGGGTGTACCCTCTGTCTGTTGCAGAGAATTGTGCTATGGAGGAGTATGTTGCTGATGCTCTGTCGTGGGGGATCATCCGCAAATCCTGCTCTCCTGCAGCGGCTGGCTTCTTCTTTGTGAAGAAAAAGGGTGGCGAGTTAAGACCATGTATCGATTATAGGGGTCTTAATCGTCTTACCATTAAAAGGGACACTGAACCCAAATTTTTTCTTTCATGATTTAGATAGAGCATGACATTTTAAGGAAATTTCTAATTTACTCCTATAATCAAATTTTCTTTATTCTCTTGGTATCTTTATTTGAAATGCAAGAATGTAAGTTTAGATGCCGGCCCATTTTTGGTGAACAAACTGGGTTGTCCTTGCTGATTGGTGGATAAATTCATCCACCAATAAAAAAGTGCTGTCCAGAGTACTGAACTAAGAAAAAAAGCTTAGATGCCTTCTTTTTCAATTAAAGATAGCAAAATAACAAATAAAAAATGATAATAAGAGTAAATTAGAAAGTTGCTTAAAATTGCATGTTTTATCTGAATCACAAAAGAAAAAATGTGGGTTCAGTGTCCCTTTAAGAATGTTTACCCTATTCCGCTCATTACGGAACTCTTTGACCCCCTCAAGGGAGCTACGGTCTTTACTAAACTTGATTTGAGAGGAGCGTACAATCTCGTTAGGATTAAGGAGGGTCACGAATGGAAAACAGCATTTAACACCAGGAGCGGGCATTATGAGAATCTTGTAATGCCCTTTAGCCTATGTAATGCTCCTGCTGTTTTTCAGGAATTTATTAATGATGTCCTACGAGATATGTTGCAACAGTGTGTTGTGGTGTACTTAGACGACATCCTCATACACTCAACCACACTTGAGGCTCATCGTTCTGATGTTACACGGGTTCTTCAGAGACCACGTGAGAACAGCCTGTTTTGTAAACTTGAGAAATGTGAGTTCCATCAGACTCAAGCAACCTTCCTAGGTTATGTTATCTCCGTTGCAGGGTTCTCCATGGATCCTGACAAGTTATCTGCAGTTCTGCAGTGGCCTCGCCCAATTGGTCTTCGGTCTATTCAACGTTTTTTGGGGTTCGCCAATTACTATAGAAAGTTTATTAAAAACTTTTCGTCCTTGGTCATACCTATCACAGACATGACCCGTAAAGAGAATGATCCACTCCATTGGTCACCTACTGCCATTGAGGCCTTTGATAGTCTTAAGACTGCCTTTGCTGCCGCTCCAGTTCTGGCTCATCCTAACCCTGTCCTGGCTTTCGTTCTTGAGGTCGATGCGTCTGAGACTGGAGTAGGTGCCCTCTTGTCTCAACGTCCTACGCCTGACGGTTCCTTGCATCCGTGTGGTTTCTTCTCTAAGAAATTGTCTCCAGCGGAGTGCAATTATGAAATTGGCGACAGGGAATTACTGGCCATAATTTTGGCACTCAAGGAATGGAGGCATCTTCTGGAGGGTCTGCCTGCACCTTCCTACCAGGTTGGTGAGAGAGTTTGGCTGTCCTCCCACAACTTGAACCTTCGTGTGCCTTCCAATAAATTGGCTCCCCATTATGTTGGTCCTTTTCGAGTACTCCAACGGGTTAATCCTGTGGCCTACGCTCTTGACCTTCCTCCTGCTATGCGCATCTCCAATGTTTTTCATGTCTCCCTCTTGAAACCATTGGTTTGTAATCGGTTTACCACTGTGTTGCCTCGTCCCCGTCCTATCTTTGTTGACAACCATGAGGAGTATGAGGTCAGCAGCATTATTGACTCTCGTATGTCCAGGGGCCGTGTACAGTATTTGGTTCACTGGAGGGGCTACGGTCCGGAGGAGCGTTCTTGGGTTCCCTCCTCTGATGTTCATGCTCCCGCCCTCCTCCGTGCCTTCCATGCCCGTTTCCCTAATAAGCCTTTTGTCCTCCGCGGGGGAGGGGTCGTTGAGGGGAGGGTACTGTCAGGGTTTTTCCCTGTTGTGTTTGCCATGTGCTGCTGGCAGCCATTTTACTCACCTCTCTTCCTGACTTGGTGCATTGTGGGGGATGATGCTCACTTCCTGCACTTCCTTTTATGGCCAGATTGTTGTGCATCATCCATGTGAGACAGGATGCAGTCTCAGAATTGTGATGTCATCATTTATTATTTAAAGGGCCTCTTTTCAGTATGCTTTGCCTTTGCGTTGTCTGAGACCTGTTTGTGAGAGTTCCTGTGTATTACCTGGCTGCCTGACGTCCTTCCTGGTTCCTGATCCCTGGCTTGTTCCTGACTCTGCTGTTCTCCTTGTTCCTGATTCTGGCTCGTCTGACTATTCGCTTTGGCTCCTGACTCGGCTCGTCTGACTACCAGCTCTGGTTTTGACTCCTGGCTTATTATTTGACTTGTGGACATTTTATAATTTTTTGCTATTAATAAAGGTGTGATTATTTTTGCACTTCTCGTCTCAGTCTGATTCCTGGCACCCTGACACACACTGTGACCCTGTCTTCTTGCATTATCATATGAGTATAAATGAAACAATCTTACCAGAATCTATGCTGTGGAACAGGAACACGGCCTTTCAAGTGTGACAGGGTAGTAGCATCGCTCCTGACATGGACTTGAGTGCAGAAAGCAGGCAGCAAAACTTGTCAACGCTGATTGCTTAAGGAGCTTTTAATCTGAGTCGGGATGGTTTCTCAGAAAGACTCTCCCTGCATCTCCGGACTCTAACTTTCACCCATACTCTCTCTGAGAGGCTAACAGGACTACTTAGAACTCCAGTCCCATTTTGAAGAGTACTACCCTCCATAAGAGACTACTCCGAATCTTCCAACACTTCTCTGCCAACCTTCTGTGACGAAAGGCAAAGAATGACTGGGGGATGAGGGGAGTGGGCGAGGTATTAAAGACTTTGGCTGGAGTGTCTTTGCCTCCTCCTGGTGGCCAGGTTCTTAATTCCCACAAGTAATGAATGAAGCCATGGACTCTCCTCCCATTAAGATGGAAAAACTAGTGGAAGGAATGAAATGCTCTTAGAGCTTTGGGAATCTTTACGTCCTTGTGGCCAGAAGTAAAGGCTCATTGACTCTCCGCACCTAATGAAAGAAAGTAGTTTATGTAGTGCTAAAATATACTTTGCAAATTGTTTAAGGAAAGCATATACTGATACATTACAAAACAGCAATGATTTAAATGCTTGTTTAATGAACCAGCCAGATAAAATAGCTTAGGAACTTTGTGTTGGTAATACAGTAAAGCAAAAGTTTTGATTTATTATACACTGACCTTTTCAACTTATTCTTTAGGTTGTCAATCTCTTCTGTCAGGTGAGAAATTGTTTCCTCAGACTGTTCTACACTTTTCTGTAGTTTTGTTTTCTGATCAATCAACTTTTTGTTTGCCAAGTTAAGACATTTAAGTTTGCTCATTAGATCTGCACGTTCTCCCCTACAGATGAAACACAGTTTCAATTATAAATATATTACTAAACTACTTAAAAGGGCAGTTTAGTAAAAATTAAAGTTACATGAATCAGAGCATATAACTGTAAACAACTTTCCACATTACTTATTCTATCAAATTTGCTTTGTTCACTTGGTATCCTTTGTTTAAAAGCATACATAGGAAGGCTCAAGAGCATCAATGCATAACTAGGAGCTAGCTGATGATTGGTGGCTGTACATATTTGCCTCTTGCTATTGTCTCATCTGATGTGTTCAGATAGCTCCCAATAGTGCATTGCTGCTCCTGAGCATTCCTAGGTTTAAAGAACTAAGCAAATTTACTATTAATTTATTTTTTAAATATTAATCTAAACTTACAAGACAATTTGAACATCCAAACCATAGCCTTCAAAGTGTGTACCACTTGAAAATACTTTCTCTTCTGAAGAAAAAAAAAAAGAACAATGAAAATGAGATTAAAATTACTCAAAATAGAACAAACTTGTGATTTATAGATCTCATTCTTACTGGTTAAGCAAAAAGAATGCATAAAAACACATTAGGCCTATCATTACTGAATTAATTATCATACTTCATGTTTGCTTCCATGAAAACCCAAAATCCTTGACAAAATACCATTGAAAGCCTCTTTCTTTAAAGTTTTTTTGTGTGTTTTAACTTGATTTTGCTGTTTAATACTTTACTTATTGTACTTTACAGTGGTGTACTTGTAATACTAGCGCACATTTATGTGCAATGGTATTACTGAGTGAAGCGCAATTATCGCGCTTGCGTAATCTGTCCCACAATAGGTAAAAAAAAAGATACCAAAAGATCTTATTTCTAAAGGATCTCCACTGTTAATTAAAATATTCATGATCAATGTTAAGTATCGGCATGATGAAACCTTTGTGCATAGATATAACTTACACATAACATAGGTATAAAAGAGATACCAATCTATTTTATCTCTAAAGGATCTCCAGAGATGTACTAAAATACAGAGAAATCCTGCACAACTGCATTTGGAATTAAACATGCAGAGTAATATGCATGAAAGGAATATACCTATAGGAGCATATATTATAGTATTCTGTAAACTAATAGCATAGAACATGGCCAGATTACAAGTGGAGCGCCAAATATCGATTTTGTGAAAGCAATATTAGCGCTCCACTGAGTAATACCAGCGCACAATAACGTTGACAGTAATGTGAACGCAAGCTCGCGTTTGCATTGCTGGGTAGCATTGCGCTCTTAAGAGCGCACTTCCATAGGCTCCAATGGGAGCCTTGTTCTCATGGCATGAGAACCTTGCACAACGAAGGGGGTACATAGCACAGCAATGGCAGTAAATGTTAAAAATATATGATTATATACATAAATATTTATGTGTTAATATATGTATATACACATATTAACACATAAATATATATGAATATTTTCATTTACATATATATTTACAGGAAACACACAGTTCCCATAGACAGCAATGTAAAGGCACTTTTCATCGCTAACACCTCACACCTGCCACTTTTAACACCTTAAAACTGCCTAGTGCAGTTGTTTTTTATTTAAAAAGATACATTTTTTCCAGCCACTTATAATAGCTGGTTATAAATTAGTGCTCCACTTGTAATATAGCCCATAATGTCTTCCATATATACAGAGACAGAAGTTCTGCTTATGTAAAAATTATTAACGGCTAGATTACAAGTCTTGCGTTAGGCTTAAAAAGCAGCGTTGGCCGGTCCCAACGCTGCTTTTTAACGCCCGCTGGTATTACAAGTCTTGAAGGTACAGGTGTACCGCTCACTTTTTTGGCCAGACTTGGAAATACCGCAAATCCACTTACGTCAATTGCATATCCTATATTTTCAATGGGACTTGCATAGCGCCGGTATTACGAGTCTGGTACCGCATTTTAAAGTCAGTAGTTAAGAGTTTTACACTACAACGCAGTAGCATAAAACTCTTAACTAAAGTGCTAAAAAGTACACTAACACCCATAAACTACCTATTAACCACTAAACTGAGGCCCCCCCAGATCACAAACACTAAAATAAATTTTTTAACCCCTAGTCTGCCTAACCGGACATCGCCGCCACTATAATAAATATATTAACCCCTAAACCGCTGTACTCCCGCGTCGCAAACATTAGTTAAATATTATTAAACCCTAATCTGCCGTCCCTAACATCGCCGACACCTACCTACATTTATTAACCCTTAATCTGCCGCCCCCAACGTCGCCGCCACTATACTAAAGTTATTAACCCCTAAATCTAAATCTAACCCGAACCCCCCCTAATTTAAATATAATTTAAATAAATCTAAATAAAATTCCTATCATTAACTAAATAATTTCTATTTAAAACTAAATACTTACCTGTAAAATAAACCCTAAGCTAGCTACAATATAACTAATAGTTCCATTGTATCTAGCTTAGGGTTTATTTTTATTTTATAGGCAAGTTTGTATTTATTTTAACTAGGTAGAATAGTTACTAAATAGTTATTAACTATTTAATAAACTACCTAGCTAAAATAAAGACAAATTGATCTGTAAAATAAAACCTAACCTAAGTTACAATTACACCTAACACTACACTATAATTAAATTAATTCCCTAAACTAAATACAATTAAATAAAATTATCTAAAGTACAAAAAATAACACTAAATTACAGACAATAATAAGCAAGATTTTTAAACTAATTACACCTAATCTATAAAAAAGCCTCCCCAAAAATAAAAAAGCCCTACCCTACACTAAATTACAAATATCCCTTAAAAGGGCCTTTTGCGGGGCATTGCCCCAAAGTAATCAGCTCTTTTACCTGTAAAAAAAAATTACAAATCCCCCCCAACATTAAAACCCACCACCCACACAACCAACCCTACTCTAAAACCCACCCAATTCCCCCTTAAAAAAAAACTAACACTAACCCCTTGAAGATCACCTTACCGGGAGAAGTCTTCACCCAACCGGGCCGAAGTCCTCAACGAATCCGGCAGAAGTGGTCCTCCAGACGGGCAGAAGTGGTCCTCCAGACGGGCAGAAGTCTTCATCCAGACGGCATCTTCTATCTTCATCCATCCGGCAAAGAGCGGGTCCATCTTCAAGACATCCGACGCGGAGCATCCTCTTCTTTCTACGGCGACTGAAGAATGAAGGTTCCTTTAAGTGACGTCTTCCAAGATGGCGTCCCTTAGATTCCGATTGGCTGACAGAATTCTATCAGCCAATCGGAATTAAGGTAGAAAAAAATCCTATTGGCTGATGCAATTAGCCAATAGGATTGAGCTGGCATTCTATTGGCTGATTGGAACAGCCAATAGAATGCCAGCTCAATCATATTGACTGATTGGATCAGCCAATAGGATTGAACTTCAATCCTATTGGCTGATTGCATCAGCCAATAGGATTTTTTCTACCTTAATTCCGATTGGCTGATAGAATTCTATCAGCCAATCGGAATCTAAGGGACGCCATCTTGGATGACATCACTTAAAGGTACCTTCATTCTGTTTTAGTCGTCGGATGAAGAGGATGCTCCGCGTCGGATGTCTTGAAGATGGACCCGCTCCGCGCCGGAAGGATGAAGATAGAAGATGCCATCTGGATGAAGACTTCTGCCCGTCTGGAGGACCACTTCTGCCCGGCTTGGATGAAGACTTCTGCCCGTCTAGAGGACCACTTCGCCCGGCTTGGATGAAGACGTCTCCCGGTAAGTCGATCTTCAGGGGGTTAGTGTTAGTTTTTTTTAAGGGTGTATTGGGTGGGTTTTATTTTTTAGATTAGGGTTTGGGCGGAAAAGAGCTAACTGCCCTTTTAAGGGCAATGCTCATCCAAATGCCCTTTTCAGGGCAATGGGGAGCTTAGTTTTTTTTTAGCTAGTATTTTATTTGGGGGGTTGGTTGTGTGGGTGGTGGGTTTTACTGTTGGGGGGGGTTGTTTGTATTTTTTTTTACAGGTAAAAGAGCTGATTACTTTGGAGCAATGCCCCGCAAAAGGCCCTTTTAAGGGCTATTGGTCGTTTAGTTTAGGCTAGGGTTTTTTTAATTTTGGGGAGCTTTTTTTATTTTAATAGGGCTATTAGATTAGGTGTAATTAGTTTAAATTTCTGTAATTTGTTTATTATTTTCTGTAATTTAGTGTTTGTTTTTTTGTACTTTAGCTAATTTAATTTAGGTAATTGTATTTAATTTAGTTCATTTATTTAATTATAGTGTAGTGTAAGGTGTTAGTGTAACTTAGGTTAGGTTTTATTTACAGGTACTTTTGTATTTATTTTAGCTAGGTAGTTATTAAATAGTTAATAACTATTTAATAACTATTCTACCTAGTTAAAATAAATACAAACTTGCCTGTAAAATAAAAATAAATCCTAAGCTAGCTACAATGTAACTATTAGTTATATTGTAGCTATCTTAGGGTTTATTTTACAGGAAAGTATTTAGTTTTAAATAGGAATAATTTAGTTAATGATAGGAATATTTATTTAGATTTATTTAAATTATATTTAAGTTAGGGGGTGTTAGGTTTAGGGTTAGACTTAGGTTTAGGGGTTAATAACTTTAATATAGTGGCAGCAACGTTGGGGCAGCAGATTAGGGGTTAATAAGTGTAGGTAGGTGGCGGCGACATTGGGGGCAGCAGATTAGGGGTTAATAAATATAATGTAGGTGTCGGCGATGTTGGGGTCAGCAGATTAGGGGTTCATACATATAATGTAGGTGGCGGCGGTGTCCGGAGCAGCAGATTAGGGGTTAATAATTATAATACAGGTGTCGGCGATGTCGGGGGCGGCAGATTTGGGGTTAATAAGTGTAAGATTATGGGTATTTAGACTCTGGGTTCATGTTAGGGTGTTAGGTGTAGACATAAAATGCATTTCCCCATAGGAATCAATGGGGCTGCGTTAAGGAGCTTTACGCTGCTTTTTTGCAGTTGTTAGACGTTTTTCAGCCGGCTCTCCCCGTTGACTCCTATGGGGAAATTGTGCACAAGCATGTTACACCAGCTCACTGCTGACTTAAGCAGCACTGGTATTGGAGTGCGGTAATGAGCAAAATTTTGCTCAACGCTCACTTCTTGTCTTTTAACGAAGGGGTTCTGAAAACCCGTAATACCAGCGCTGTAGGAAAGTGAGCGGTGAGTGAAAACTGCTCGTTAGCACCGCATAGCCTCTAATGAAAAACTTGTAATCTAGCCATTTAGAAACTATTTAGCATGGGTGTTTTTTGGTGGTTGTAGATGTGTAACAGATTTTTGGGGTCAAAGTTAGAAAAAGTGTGTTTTTTTTCATCATATTTTATCCTTTTTTTATAGTAAATTATATGATAGGATGAAAATAATGGTATCTTTAGAAAGTCCATTTAATGGTGAGAAAAACATAATTTATGCTTACCTGATAAATTCCTTTCTTCTGTTGTGTGATCAGTCCACGGGTCATCATTACTTCTGGGATATAACTCCTCCCCAACAGGAAATGCAAGAGGATTCACCCAGCAGAGCTGCATATAGCTCCTCCCCTCTACGTCACTCCCAGTCATTCGACCAAGAATCAACGAGAAAGGAGAAACCAAGGGTGAAGTGGTGACTGGAGTATAATTTAAAAGATATTTACCTGCCTTAAAAAACAGGGCGGGCCGTGGGCTGATCACACAACAGAAGAAAGGAATTTATCAGGTAAGCATAAATTATGTTTTCTTCTGTTATGTGTGATAAGTCCACGGGTCATCATTACTTCTGGGATACCAATACCAAAGCAAAAGTACACGGATGACGGGAGGGATAGGCAGGCTCATTATACAGAAGGAACCACTGCCTGAAGAACCTTTCTCCCAAAAATAGCCTCCGAAGAAGCAAAAGTGTCAAATTTGTAAAATTTGGAAAAAGTATGAAGCGAAGACCAAGTTGCAGCCTTGCAAATCTGTTCAACAGAGGCCTCATTCTTAAAGGCCCAAGTGGAAGCCACAGCTCTAGTAGAATGGGCTGTAATTCTTTCAGGAGGCTGCTGTCCAGCAGTCTCATAGGCTAAACGAATTATGCTACGAAGCCAGAAGGAGAGAGAGGTAGCCGAAGCCTTATGACCTCTCCTCTGACCAGAGTACACGACAAACAGGGAAGACGTTTGTCGAACATCCTTAGTTGCCTGCAAGTAGAACTTGAGGGCACGAACTACATCCAGATTGTGTAGAAGACGTTCCTTCTTTGAAGAAGGATTTGGGCATAAAGAAGGAACAACAATCTCTTGATTGATGTTCCTGTTAGTGACTACCTTAGGTAAGAACCCAGGTTTAGTACGCAGAACTACCTTATCTGAATGAAAAATCAAATAAGGAGAATCACAATGTAAAGCTGATAACTCAGAGACTCTCCGAGCCGAAGAAATAGCCATTAAAAATAACACTTTCCAAGATAACAACTTTATATCAATGGAATGAAGGGGTTCAAACGGAACTCCTTGTAGAACGTTAAGAACAAGGTTTAAACTCCATGGCGGAGCAACAGTTTTAAACACAGGCTTGATTCTAGCTAAAGCCTGACAAAAAGCCTGGACGTCTGGATTTTCTGACAGACGCCTGTGCAACAAGATGGACAGAGCTGAGATCTGTCCCTTTAATGAACTAGCCGATAAACCCTTTTCTAAACCTTCTTGTAGAAAGGACAATATCCTAGGAATCCTAACCTTACTCCAGGAGTAACCTTTGGATTCGCACCAGTATAGGTATTTACGCCATATCTTATGGTAAATCCTTCTGGTAACAGGCTTCCTAGCCTGTATCAGGGTATCAATAACCGACTCAGAAAAACCACGTTTTGATAAAATCAAGCGTTCAATTTCCAAGCAGTCAGCTTCAGAGAAGTTAGATTTTGATGTTTGAATGGACCCTGTATCAGAAGGTCCTGTCTTAGAGGTAGAGACCAAGGCGGACAGGATGACATGTCCACTAGATCTGCATACCAAGTCCTGCGTGGCCATGCAGGCGCTATTAGAATCACTGATGCTCTCTCCTGTTTGATTTTGGCAATCAATCGAGGAAGCAGCGGGAAGGGTGGAAACACATAAGCCATCCCGAAGTTCCAAGGTGCTGTCAAAGCATCTATCAGAACCGCTCCCGGATCCCTGGATCTGGACCCGTAGCGAGGAAGTTTGGCGTTCTGGCGAGACGCCATGAGATCTATCTCTGGTTTGCCCCAACGTCGAAGTATTTGGGCAAAGACCTCCGGATGAAGTTCCCACTCCCCCGGATGAAAAGTCTGGCGACTCAAGAAATCCGCCTCCCAGTTCTCCACTCCCGGGATGTGGATTGCTGACAGGTGGCAAGAGTGAGACTCTGCCCAGCGAATTATCTTTGATACTTCCATCATTGCTAGGGAGCTTCTTGTCCCTCCTTGATGGTTGATGTAAGCTACAGTCGTGATGTTGTCCGACTGAAACCTGATGAACCCCCGAGTTTTTAACTGGGGCCAAGCCAGAAGGGCATTGAGAACTGCTCTCAATTCCAGAATGTTTATTGGCAGGAGACTTTCCTCCTGATTCCATTGTCCCTGAGCCTTCAGAGAATTCCAGACAGCGCCCCAACCTAGTAGGCTGGCGTCTGTTGTTACAATTGTCCAGTCCGGCCTGCTGAATGGCATCCCCCTGGACAGATGTGGCCGAGAAAGCCACCATAGAAGAGAGTTTCTGGTCTCTTGATCCAGATTCAGAGTAGGGGACAAGTCTGAGTAATCCCCATTCCACTAACTCAGCATGCACAATTGCAGCGGTCTGAGATGTAGACGTGCAAAGGGTACTATGGCCATTGCTGCTACCATTAAGCCGATCACCTCCATGCATTGAGCTACTGACGGGAGTTGAATGGAATGAAGGACACGGCATGCATTTAGAAGCTTTGTTAATCTGTCTTCTGTCAGATAAATCTTCATTTCTACAGAATCTATAAGAGTCCCCAAGAATGGAACTCTTGTGAGAGGAAAGAGAGAACTCTTCTTTTCGTTCACTTTCCATCCATGCGACCTTAGAAATGCCAGAACTAACTCTGTATGAGACTTGGCAGTTTGAAAGCTTGAAGCTTGTATCAGAATGTCGTCTAGGTACGGAGCTACCGAAATTCCTCGCGGTCTTAGTACCGCCAGAAGGGCACCCAGAACCTTTGTGAAGATTCTTGGAGCCGTAGCCAATCCAAATGGAAGAGCTACAAACTGGTAATGCCTGTCTAAGAAGGCAAACCTTAGATACCGGTAATGATCTTTGTGAATCGGTATGTGAAGGTAAGCATCCTTTAAATCCACTGTGGTCATGTACTGACCCTTTTGGATCATGGGTAAGATTGTCCGAATAGTTTCCATTTTGAACGATGGAACTCTTAGGAATTTGTTTAGGATCTTTAAATCCAAGATTGGCCTGAAAGTTCCCTCTTTTTTGGGAACCACAAACAGGTTTGAGTAAAACCCTTGTCCTTGTTCCGACCGCGGAACCGGATGGATCACTCCCATTAATAACAGATCTTGTACACAGCGTAGAAACGCTTCTTTCTTTATCTGGTTTGTTGACAACCTTGACAGATGAAATCTCCCTCTTGGGGGAGAGAATTTGAAGTCTAGAAGGTATCCCTGAGATATGATCTCTAGCGCCCAGGGATCCTGAACATCTCTTGCCCAAGCCTGGGCGAAGAGAGAGAGTCTGCCCCCCACTAGATCCGGTCCCGGATCGGGGGCCCTCGATTCATGCTGTCTTAGGGGCAGCAGCAGGTTTCCTGGCCTGCTTGCCCTTGTTCCAGGACTGGTTAGGTTTCCAGCCTTGTCTGTAACAAGCAACAGCTCCTTCCTGTTTTGGTGCAGTGGAAGTTGGTGCTGCTCCTGCTTTGAAATTCCGAAAGGGACGAAAATTAGACTGTCTAGCCTTAGCTTTGGCTTTGTCTTGAGGCAGGGCGTGGCCCTTACCTCCTGTAATGTCAGCGATAATTTCTTTCAAACCGGGCCCAAATAAAGTTTGCCCCTTGAAAGGTATATTAAGTAATTTGGACTTAGAAGTTACATCAGCTGACCAGGATTTTAGCCACAGCGCCCTACGTGCCTGAATGGCGAATCCTGAGTTCTTAGCCGTAAGTTTGGTTAAATGTACTACGGCCTTCGAAATGAATGAATTAGCTAGTTTAAGGACTCTAAGCCTGTCCGTAATGTCGTCCAGCGTAGCTGAACTAAGGTTCTCTTCCAGAGACTCAATCCAAAATGCTGCCGCAGCCGTAATCGGCGCGATGCATGCAAGGGGTTGCAATATAAAACCTTGTTGAACAAACATTTTCTTAAGGTAACCCTCTAATTTTTTATCCATTGGATCTGAAAAAGCACAGCTATCCTCCACCGGGATAGTGGTACGCTTAGCTAAAGTAGAAACTGCTCCCTCCACCTTAGGGACCGTTTGCCATAAGTCCCGTGTGGTGGCGTCTATTGGAAACATCTTTCTAAATATTGGAGGGGGTGAGAACGGCACACCGGGTCTATCCCACTCCTTAGTAACAATTTCAGTTAGTCTCTTAGGTATAGGAAAAACGTCAGTACTCGCCGGTACCGCAAAGTATTTATCCAACCTACACAATTTCTCTGGTATTGCAACAGTGTTACAATCATTAAGAGCCGCTAAAACCTCCCCTAGTAATACACGGAGGTTCTCCAATTTAAATTTAAAATTTGAAATATCTGAATCCAATCTGTTTGGATCAGAACCGTCACCCACAGAATGAAGCTCTCCGTCCTCATGCTCTGCAAGCTGTGACGCAGTATCAGACATGGCTCTAGTATTATCAGCGCACTCTGTTCTCACCCCAGAGTGATCACGCTTGCCTCTTAGTTCTGGTAATTTAGCCAAAACTTCAGTCATAACAGTAGCCATATCTTGTAATGTTATCTGTAATGGCCGCCCAGATGTACTAGGTGCCACAATATCACGCACCTCCCGGGCGGGAGATGTAGGTACTGACACGTGAGGCGAGTTAGTCGGCATAACTCTCCCCTCGCTGTTTGGTGAAATTTGTTCAATTTGTACAGATTGGCTTTTATTTAAAGTAGCATCAATACAGTTAGTACATAAATTTCTATTGGGCTCCACCTTGGCATTGGAACAAATGACACAGGTATCTTCCTCTGAATCAGACATGTTTAACACACTAGCAAATAAACTTGCAACTTGGTTACAATCTTATTTAACAAAAACGTACTGTGCCTCAAAGAAGCACTAAACGATTAAATGACAGTTGAAATAATGAACTGAAAAACAGTTATAGCATCAATCCTTGAAAACAATACAACTTTTAGCAAAGGTTTGTTCCCATTAGTAAAGTAACAATAATCAAATTTGAAACGTAAAAATTACAGAGCAACGTTTTTAATCACAGTCAATATATAAGTCTCACAGCTCTGCTGAGAGAATCTACCTCCCTCCAAAGAAGTTTGAAGACCCCTGAGTTCTGTTAGAGATGAACCGGATCATGCAGGAAATACAAGAGTAACTGACTGGAAATTTTTGATGCGTAGCAAAGAGCGCCAAAAACGGCCCCTCCCCCTCACACACAGCAGTGAGAGAGAAACGAAACTGTCACAATTAAAACAAGCAACTGCCAAGTGGAAAAATAATGCCCAAACATTTATTCACTCAGTACCTCAGAAAATGCAAACGATTCTACATTCCAGCAAAAACGTTTAACATAATAAATACCTATTAAAAGGTTTAATGTACTTTTAACAGAGTAATTCCAGTGAAGTACCATCCCCAGAATACTGAAGTGTAGAGTATACATACATGTCATTATAACGGTATGGCAGGATTTTCTCATCAATTCCATTCAGAAAATAAAAACTGCTACATACCTCAATGCAGATTCATCTGCCCGCTGTCCCCTGATCTGAAGCTTTTACCTCCCTCAGATGGCCGAGAAACAGCAATATGATCTTAACTACTCCGGTTAAAATCATAGTAAAAACTCTGGTAGATTCTTCTTCAAACTCTGCCAGAGAGGTAATAACACGCTCCGGTGCTATTGTAAAATAACAAACTTTTGATTGAAGTTATAAAAACTAAGTATAATCACCATAGTCCTCTCACACATCCTATCTAGTCGTTGGGTGCAAGAGAATGACTGGGAGTGACGTAGAGGGGAGGAGCTATATGCAGCTCTGCTGGGTGAATCCTCTTGCATTTCCTGTTGGGGAGGAGTTATATCCCAGAAGTAATGATGACCCGTGGACTGATCACACATAACAGAAGAAATAGTTTATAATATGTGTGGTGGGTACAGTAAATTAGTAAGAGAAAAATTACAGCTAAACTCAAACACCGCAGAAATGTAAAAGTAGCCCAGGTCCTTAACAGTAAGAAAATTGAGAAATTGTCTGGTCACTAAGGGGTTAAAAGGAGTGATAGCAAAAATGTTAAAAATTCCCTTGTATTTTTGGCAAGTTTTTTGGGCTAAATGTCTGTTAGCAAAAAGGTTATAGACCCTTTAAGAAATGCATTGTTTTTATTAATATACTTACCAGAGGGAACAGGATGTAAAATGTCTACCGATGTATCATTTTTTGTTGTATCTTTATTTACCCTAGATAAGAAACATAAATAAACAAAACTATTTATCATTATATCCATTTATTGCAACAATCAATGCAATTATTTATAAATTTACAGTCAGATCAGTCTAATACAAATTGGTATAACAATTTATTATAGCATATTAAAAAATTGCAAAAAGGTATATCATTAAAGCTCATATGATGCCTTGCTAAGCTAAATGAACTGTTCAGTGCATCTTTATATCAGAAACTGAGCTAAAATATGTAGTACTTAAAGGGACATTCCAGCCAAAATTGGAAACCACATGGGAGCATTTTGGTATTGAACAGAAGCATTTTTGTAATCTACATGTATTAGCAAAAATGCTTCTAATAAAAGCTATAGCTGTTTTAAAAGTGTATTTAAGTATGCACCGTGCACAAGCATTTTAAACCCAGCACTTGCTCAGAGAGCCTAAAGTGCTTGTACCGTCTGGTAATGACTCAATTTATTAAATGTTGACATGATAAAAGCCCCACGGATGATCTGAGCAGCTGCATTATTTAACATATGGGTACAGTGACCATATCTATCTATGCTTCACATGCACGTGCAGAGAAAAATGTTAACACTAAAACAGTGATAACTTTTACTAGAAGCATTTTTGCTAATACATATGTATATTGCAACTATGTTTCTATTCAAAGATGTAATTAATCTATGTGCAATTAAATTTTGGCTGGAATGTCCCTTTAAGCCTAGATTTCAGTTTTCCCAATGAAGTTATAGGTATAGTTATAATGGAGCCTTATAAACCATTTCTAAATTCTTTGTTTTTAAATTTATTTTATTTTATTAGAATTGCATTGATACAGAAGTAGAATACTCTTTGCCCTTCTTCTTCAAGAAGAAATATGTAAGTCTTTTTTTTACCAAGTGTACAGTGAAATTGAGAAAAGAAAATTGAACAAAAACAATAAATTTGATTACAACCTATAATGGGCTAGATTACAAGTGGAACACTACTATTAGTGCAGGACGCGATAAGCAATTTATCAGATAAGAATACATTTTCTTTCTAAGGTGGTGATAGTCCATGAAAATCCAGACTCGTGGGAACTAATACCCAAGCTATGAAGTCCACAAATGAAATTGGAGAGAAAAAAGTAAAGGCTGGCACCTCTTTTCCAGGAACCACCACCTTAAGGATCTTTCTTTGAAAATCTGCCCCCCTGCCTAGGAAAACACACAAGAGGAAAGTATGCCAACAGCTTCCAGCTACAATCTTACAATTGAGCGCTCCCTATACCTCAATCTTGAAATCCAACAAATTAAACACAGAACAAGTTCAATGAACTGAAGTACGTAAAGGCAAATTAACACCCTGCCTCTACTTCCAGGTCTATCATAATCTTACCATAGAAGAACCACATCTTCCTGGATAATTTTCACTTTAGGTAGGAAACCTGACAAAGTTCACAAACTGATTGTTTGAAAGAAAAAAACGCCATGAAAGTAAGGATCCGATGAATATGCCGTAAATCTCCTAGAACTGGATTCAAACTACATGGAATATCACTCCTGGCCAGCAGGAGGAGGCAAAGAGCACCACAGCAAAGCTGTTAAGTGTCACTCCCCTACCCATAATCCCCAGTCATTCAAATGAAGGGAAATGGAAAAGGAATAACACAAAGATGTAGATGTGCCTGAGGTTTAGTAAAAAAAAACTGTCTAACTAAGGGTGGGGCCGTGGACTCTCCATGTCCGGAAAGAAAGAAATTTATCAGGTAAGCATACATTTTGTTTTCTTTCCTAAGACATGGAGAGTCCACTACGTCATTCCAATTACTAGTGGGAACCAATACCCAAGCTAGAGGACACGGAATGAATAGGGAGGCCTAAACAGAAGGCACCACAGCTTGAAGAACCTTTCTCCCAAAAGAGGGCTCAGCTGAGGCAAAAGTATCAAATTTGGAAAATTTGGAAAAAGTATGCAGAGAGGACCGAACTGCAGCCTTGCTAATCTGTTCCATAGAAGCTTCATTTTTGAAAGCCCAAGAAGAGGAGACAGCCCTAGTGGAATGAGCTGTAATTCTCTCAGGTGCCTGCTGACCAGCAGTTTCATAAGTTAAATGAATAGTACTTCTCAACCAGAGGGAAAAAGAAGTAGCAGTAGCCTTCTGCTACTTACGCTTTCCTGAGAAACAAACAGAGCAGAAAACTGGAAAAAAATCCTTAGTTGCCTGTAGGTAGAATTTTAGAGCACACACAACATCCAAGTTGTGCAACAGACGTTCCTTAAGAGGAGGAGGATTGGGACAGAGAGAAGGAAAAACAATTTCCTGATTAATATTTCTATCCGAAACCACTTTAGGGAGAAACCCCAATTTAGCACGAAGATCCGCCTTATCCGATTGAAAGATAAGGTAAGGCGAATCACACTGCAAGACAACTTAATATCTATGGAATGCATTGGCTCAAACTGAGCCTGCTGCAAAACTTTCAGGACAAGGTTAAGGGGTCAATTTAGCAATGTGCGAGCGGACATGATACGATGTAGCGTATCATGTCCGCTGCAAATCGATAAATGCAGACAGCATACGCTGTCGGCATTTATCATTGCACCAGCAGTTCTTGTGAACTGCTGGTGCAATGCCGGCCGCTAGCAGGGGGTGTCAATCAACCCGATCGTATTTGTCATAAGTTATGGAGCAGCGGTACGGATCTTGATAAATTGACCCCTAAGGCTCCAAGGAGGAGCAACAGGTTTAAACACAGGCCTGATTCTAAACAGAGCCTGACAAACCAGACACTTATGTAAAAGAATAGATAATGCAGAAATCTGACCTTTCAGAGAACTGACTGACAAGAGTAGCCCTTCGATTCATACCAATAAAGGTATTTACGCCATACTTTATGGTAAATTTTACGAGTAACAGGCTTGCAAGCCAGCAACATGGTCTCAATGACCCACTCAAAAAACCCACACTTAGACAGAACTAAGCGTTCAATCTCCAAGCAGTCAGCTTCAAAGAAATGAGATTTGGATGGAGGAAAGGACCCTGAGATAGAAGGTCCTTCCTCAGAGGCAACCTCCAAGGTGGCAGAGAAGACATCTTTACTAGGTCTGCATACCAGATCCTGCATGGCCACGCAGGAGCTATTAGAATTACCGACGCTCTCTCCTGTTTGATACGAGCAATGACTCGTGGAAGGAGTGCAAACGGAGGAAACAGATATGCTAGACCAAAAACCCAAGGAACCGCCTGAGCATCTATCAGATCGGCCTGCGGATCTCTTGACCTTGAACCATACCTTGGAAGCTTGACGTTCTGCCGAGACACCATCAGATCCAACTCCAGCACCCCCACTTGAGGGTTAGCCTGGAGAACACTTCCGGATGGAGGGCCAACTCCTTGGGATGAAATGTCTGTTTGCTCATGAAATCCACCTCCCAGTTGTCCACTCCTGGAATGTGAATGGCAGATAGACAACAATTGTGATATTCCGTCCTTGGAGGCAACATCAGCTGACCAAGATTTTAGCCACAAAGCCCTACGGGCTAAGACAGTGAGGCCAGACATCTTGGCTCCCAGGCTAATAACTTGCATGTTAGTGTCAGAAATAAAGAAAGTCCAAGCTGCAGCAGCACTGTGTAAAAAGGTTTTTATTATAGCCAAAAAATTAATACAACGTTTCTGACCAACTGTCCTTAACCCCTTAATGACCACAATGTAACCTGTATGTCACTGGTCGTTAAGGGGTTTTTCAGGACATAATAGCACAAGTCTAGCAAGAACACGCTATCAATGCCCTCCCTCCAGCAGGCTTTGTGGAATAGAGCAGTCTCAAAGCTGGTGACAAGACCGCGCTATAAAACAATCAAGTCCCAAAAAAAGGCCAGGGACATACAGGGTACGTCGCTGGTCCTTAAGGGGTTAATCATGTATAAAATTACACTGACACACACAGGCTTAAAATACCCATAACCCCTCCCACTTAATTACAGCACACACCTGTCTTTATCTACCAACATCAATTAATTTACCAACTCCCTTTAATGTGCACAAACCTCCTTTTCAACATACTCTGTAAATAAAGTAGAGATTCTCATGCAAAAACATGGTTGTTTTATCATTATATATACACAGTATAGACATCCTAAAACAAAGATGTCTAATAATTTGTTATCCCCAAGGAATTTTATTATTTAACCTTAATACTATCTATCTCACATAGATTAAAGGGATAATCATTCAGAAAACACTCAGGTCCATCTCTCTGTTCATACCTCCTGGCCACATAGTACCCAGTGTGTAAATCCAGAACAATTCTCTTTGTTGAAGATTTTTCTCCCTATTGCCCCCCCTCCTAGTTTTCTCAACATGATCTATAATCTGAAATCTTATTTGACTCAGGCTATGCCCAGCTGTTAAAAAATGGTGGGCCACAGGTGCATCTACATCTCCCGTTCTAATACTACTCTTATGCTGATTCAGCCTTTCTCGCACCTTACGGGTGGTCTCTCCTACATAGCCCCACCCACATGGGCATTTGATTAGATATACGGCAAAATCTGTGTTGCAGGTAAAATACCCCCTAATCCAAAATTTCTTGCCTGTACGTGGGTGGGAAAATGTAGAGCCCCGCACCATATTATTGCAGTTAGTACAATTTAGGCAGGGAAAGCAACCATTGTTCTTTTTGTCAATGTATCTCTGTACTTTTGTCTTACCTGATCCTATATCTGCCATTACAAGGGTATCCTTAAGGTTTTTACATCTCCTATATGCTGGCATTGGCTGTACTTGAAATTATTTCACATTAGGATTGCAATAACTTAGTACACTCCAAAGCTTTCTTATGATCCCTTGTATTCTATCACTATGAGGAGAGAACTTACTAACAAACACCATCCTATCTGTTTGATCTTTCACTTTATTTTTTTGTTCTAACAACTTATGCCTAGGAGTTCCCAAAGCACAGTTTATGCCCTCCTGTATTAGTTTAGATGGATAGCCTCTCTTAGTAAATGCATTCCCAATCTCACTAAGCCTCTCCAATGCCAGACTCTCATCTGATACTATGCGTCTTACACGCAAGAACTGGCTCTTTGGTAGAGATCTAGTGAGAGTGGGAGGATGTGCACTATTATAGTGCAATAAGTTGTTACAATCTGTTTCCTTTCTGTACAGATCTACTGACAATGAATTACCAGACTTATACACTTTGGTATCCAAAAAGTTAATGCTCTCTTCACTATGGACGAGTTTAAATTTAATATTCAGGGTGGCACTATTCAAATCCTCAAAGAACTGTTCCAGGGTTCCAATGTCGCCCAACCACATACCGAACACATCATCTATATAGCGCCACCATGTGGCGCCATATAGAATAAATAAGGGGTGACTATACACCACATGTTCTTCAAACACATTCATGAAAATGTTCGCATATGTGGGGGCGACATTGGAACCCATGGCTGTGCCCTGGAGTTGTAGAAAGTATTCATCCTGGAAGAGGAAATAATTGCATCTCAGTACAATACCCAGCAGTTCAATAATAAAATGTCTCTGTATCTCACTTATCCCTGTACTATTACTAAGTATTCTATTGACTGCTCCAATTCCTGCTTCATGTGTAATGGATGTGTACAGACTTACTACATCCATACTGTACAAGATACCTTTAACTTCATTTAATTCCAGACTCTGTATTTTATTCAAAAAGTCACCTGTATCTCTTATATAGGAATTAGATGCTACAAATGGTCTTAAATATTTATCTAGAAAGATGGAGGCATTGGACAGGATTCCCGCCACGATAGGGCGTCCTGGTGGAGCTACCTTGTCCTTATGAATTTTTGGTAGTGTATAAAGGACAGGTGTTATTTCATCAGTCTCCAATAGGAATCTAACCACATCCTGCCCAATGACCCCTCCTCTCTCTGCCTTAGATACACAATTTTCTATTTCCTTCTTGATTTCAAATTTGGGATTTTTTGGTAGCAATTTATACACTTTCTCATCTGCCAATTGTATTTTAATCTCCTGAACATAAAATTCCTTATCTAGAAGGACAGTTGCACCTCCCTTGTCTGCTCCCTTAATGATAATCCCCTTATTATCACTCAATTTCTTTAAAGCATTCTTATCCTTTTTAGTAAAGTTCACTTTTCTATTCACCTTGATATCTTTACATTTCTTTTCTAGAATCTCAATATCTCTATCAACCAATTGTATGAAGGTTTGTACACTGGGGTTAACCTGTGATGGTGTGAAATTGCTTTTATTTCTCAAATTTAGGGCAGATAAATTAAGTGTTTCAATACATGCATTATCCTTGGCCGGTGGCACAGCACAACCTTGAAAAAAACTTTTCAATTTAACTGATCTGTAAAACCTATGCAAATCTTTGCGCAGCTCAAACATGTTACATTCACCTGTGGGACAAAATGATAGTCCTTTGTTCAACACTTGTTCTTCCTCCACGGTTAGCTGCGCTTTACTAAGGTTCACAGTCATTTCTTCTGGCTGCGAGTCACTGCCTGCTGTTTGCTGCCACTCATATTGGCCCCTTTTCCGCCTGTGGTGACACTTCCCCCCTCTGCGTGTCTGACCTCTCCTTCTGAGTCCCCCGACGCTGATTCGGATGAGGAGCTCTGTGTAGCCGACTGGTCGTTCTGTTTGTTAGACCTGTTGCGTCGGTTTCTCCTTCCGCCGGAAGTACCTCCATACCTCCTTCCGGTCCGTTCTCCTACTCGCTCCCCTTTCCAGCGGTAAACCGTTCCGGTCTCGTAATCATGCTCGTCACGGGTAAATTTGGTATTTTTCCTTTCCTGTATGGTACTCCTCAGCTCTTGCATCTGTGTCTCAATTTCACTCATCAGCTTATCCAGTTCTTGCACAGACATCGATGTTGCCAGCTCTCGCTTGAACTCCTCCATCTGGATTCTCTGCTTGCTCAGCTCCATCTGCAAGTATTCAACCGTGAGTACCATCAAATCGAAGGAGCACTTGTTTAAAATCATTTCAAACTTCTGGCAGTATTCAGCATTATCACGCAACAGGGTAGGTTGCACATTCATTCGCAGGCCCCTTGGAATTCTTTTTACTCTATGATATTCTGCTAGAGTCACTGCATGTAATTCATATGCTATGTGTTTCTTCTGTGTGTGCTCATAGCTTTTACTTACAGCCTGACTGGGAGAGGCTCTCAAGAAATCCCTTGAGCCACAGATCAATGTGGTGATTCTCGCTGCCTCAGTGTCTGTGTATCCAAAAGTCTTTGGCTCCTCTTGTTTATCCTCCATATTTCAGGTGCACAGAACAGAATAGGTATAACAACAATTCCAACAGCAAGTTACTGTTCAGCACTCTGTGAGGTTTTTATCCGTGCAGGCTGCCTGGGTCTATACCAAAACCCAATAATTGAAGAAAGTCCAAGCTGCAGCAGCACTGTGTAAAAAGGTTTTTATTATAGCCAAAAAATTAATACAACGTTTCGGACCAACTGTCCTTAATCATGTATAAAATTACACTGACACACACATAACCCCTCCCACTTAATTACAGCACACACCTGTCTTCATCTACCAACATCAATTAATTTACCAACTCCCTTTAATGTGCACAAACCTCCTTTTCAACATACTCTGTAAATAAAGTAGAGATTCTCATGCAAAAACATGGTTGTTTTATCATCATATATACACAGTATATACATCCTAAAACAAAGATGTTAATAATTTGTTATCCCCAAGGATAGAATACAAGGGATCATAAGAAAGCTTTGGAGTGTACTAAGTTATTGCAATCCTAATATGAAAGAATTTAAAGTACAGCCAATGCCAGCATATAGGAGATGTAAAAACCTTAAGGATACCCTTGTAAGGGCAGATATAGGATCAGGTAAGACAAAAGTACAGAGATACATTGACAAAAAGAACAATGGTTGCTTTCCCTGCCTTAATTGTACTAACTGCAATAATATGGTGCGGGGCTCTACATTTTCCCACCCACGTACAGGCAAGAAATTTTGGATAAGGGGGTATTTTACCTGCAACACAGATTTTGCCGTATATCTAATCAAATGCCCATGTGGGTGGGGCTATGTAGGAGAGACCACCCGTAAGGTGCGAGAAAGGCTGAATCAGCATAAGAGTAGTATAAGAATGGGAGATGTAGATGCACCTGTGGCCCACCATATTTTGACAGCTGGGCATAGCCTGAGTCAAATAAGATTTCAGATTATAGATCATGTTGAGAAAACTAGGAGGGGGGGCAATAGGGAGAAAAATCTTCAACAAAGAGAATTGTTCTGGATTTACACACTGGGTACTATGTGGCCAGGAGGTATGAACAGAGAGATGGACTGGAGTGTTTTCTGAATGATTATCCCTTTAATCTATGTGAGATAGATAGTATTAAGGTTAAATAATAAAATTCCTTGGGGATAACAAATTATTAGACATCTTTGTTTTAGGATGTCTATAATGTGTATATATGATGATAAAACAACCATGTTTTTGCATGAGAATCTCTATTTTATTTACAGAGTATGTTGAAAAGGAGGTTTGTGCACATTAAAGGGAGTTGGTAAATTAATTGATGTTGGTAGATGAAGACAGGTGTGTGCTGTAATTAAGTAGGAGGGGTTATGGGTATTTTAAGCCTGTGTGTGTCAGTGTAATTTTATACATGATTAAGTACAGTTGGTCAGAAACGTTGTATTAATTTTTTGGCTATAATAAAAACCTTTTTACACAGTGCTGCTGCAGCTTGGACTTTCTTCAATTATTGGATTTTGGTATAGACCCAGGCAGCCTGCACGGATAAAAACCTCACAGAGTGCTGAACAGTAACTTGCTGTTGGAAGTGTCAGAAATAAAGCAACTGGCTAGTTTAAGAGCCTTAATCCTATCTTGGATCTCCTCCAACTGAGTCTCTACTAGAATTGATTCAGACAAAGCATCACATCAATAAGATGCAGCACTTGCTACTGTGGCAATAAACACTGCAGGTTGCCATTGAAGACCCTGATGAACATATATCTTTTTCAAATAAGCCTCCAGCGTCTTATCCATGGGATCCTTAAAGGAGTAGCTATCCTCTATAGGGATCATAGTTCTCAGAATAGAAATAGCCCCTTCTACCTTAGGCACCGTGCGCCATGAATCTTTAATGGAGTCAGCAACAGGAAATATCTTTTTAAAGAAGGTAGACAGGGAGAAAAGTACCCCTGGCTTCTCCCATTCCTGTGAAATAATCTCTGTCACACGGTCTGAAACAGGAAACACTTCCACAACACTTCCACAAAGGAAGGAACATCATAGTATTTGTTAAGCTTACTAGATTTTCTGGTGACAGAAGAGTCGGAGTCGTCAAAAGTAGTCAATACCTCCTTTAACAGTACACAAGGGTGTTCAAGCTTAAACCTGAAGTTTACTTCTTCAGCATCAGACAAAGGATTTATACTGTCAGAATCTGAGATTTCACCCTCAGAAGCTACCGAGGTAACCTCCTCCTCAGAGTTATGAGGGATGGCAACCTCACAGCAGCAGAAGGGACAGACACCTTACCATCTGAAAAATGTTTAGTTTTCCTCTTGCCTTTCCCCAGCAAAGGAAAAGCAGATAACGCCGCAGATACCACAGAGGATAACTGAGCATCAAAATCTGCAGGCAAATAAACTCCTCCAGGAGGCTGAGAGGAACTGCATGGCACTCTATGTGATTCCATTAAGGCTTGGGACATGAGAGGAGAAAGCTGTGGCATTCCCTGAACAGCATCATACTTAGAGACATTAGGCTCAGAAACAAAAAGTTTGTCTTTACATTTCAAAGTCCTTTCTAAACAAGAGGAACAAAATTGCATAGGTAAAACAATTTGGGCCTCAAGACACAATAAACATTTGTCCATAGGAACAGACTCCTGCTTCATGTCTATAACTTAAGGAATTCCCAGAGAAATTGGAATGACAAAAGAAAATTAAAAATGTTGAAATTGCTACTGTCACTTTAAATTACTCAGAGCGATTTGTGCTCAAAACATACCCCTAATCAGGACCTCCACACCTCAGCAGACTGAGGTGCCCTATCTGCCCCTCTGGAGTACCACCAATGTTGACAGAAAAAGACTAGCCGATGTTACAGATTAACAGACTCAGCCGATGCCGCTCCATAGTTCTTTAAGAGCAGAAGGGAGGAGTCACGTGACCGGCTGAATAAGAAAGTGTGCATCAAGTAAAAGCGCGCGCTGCAGCCAAAAAACATAAATTATGCTTACCAGATCATTTCCTTTCCTTCTGTATGAGGAGAGTCCATGGCTTTATTCCCTACTTGTGGGAAATACAGAACCTGGAGGCAAAGACACCCCAGCCAAAGGCTTAAATACCTCCCCCACTTCCCTCATCCCCCAGTCATTCTGCCGAGGGAACAAGGAACAGTAGGAGAAATATCAGGCTGCCAGAAGAGCAAAAGCAAATTTTAGTCAGCCCAATAGAGAATTTGGGCGGGGGCCATGGACTCTCCACATACAGAAGGAAAGGAAATTATCTGGTAAGCATAATTTATGTTTTCCTTCTTAATATGAGGAGAGTCCACAGCTTCATTCCTTACTTGTGGGAAACATATACCCAAGCTCTAGAGGACACTGAATGAAAACGGGAGGGTAAAAAGAGAGAAGTGGACCCTGTTCTGAGGGCACCAAAGTCTGCAAAAACCTTCTCCCAAAAGCTGCTTCTGCCGAAGTGAAAAACGCCAAATATGTAAAATTTTGAAAAAATATGTAAGGAAGACCAGGTAGTTGCCCTACAAATCTGATCGCTAAAGGCCTCATTCTCAACACCCAAGAGGGAGCCACAGCTCTAGATAAATGATCCTTAAGCCTCTGAGGAGGCTTGCGTCCCTCTGACTCTATAAGCTAAATGAACATGTTCCTCAACCAGAAAAACAAGGAAGTGGATGAGGCTTCCTGCCCCTTACGCTTCCCAGGATAGACACAAACAAGGAAGAAGTTTGACAAAATTGCTTAATAGCCTGAAGATAGAACTTCAAGGCCCGAACCACATCCAAGTTATGAAATAAACCCTCCCTCGAAGAAGAAGAATTAGGACACAAGGAAGCAACCACAATCTTTTGATTGATGTTGTGGTTTGAAACAACCATAGGACGAAAACCTAACCAAGATAGAACAGCCTTAGCCGCATGAAAAACTAGGTAAGGAACCTCACATTGCAAGGCAGCCATCTCAGAAACTCTGTGCGCTGAAGCAATAGCCAGTAGAAAAAAGGAACCTTCCAAGACAGAAAATCTTAATGTCAACTCCATGCATAAGCCAAAACGGAGCCTTCTGCAAAACTTAGAATAATATGTAAACTCCAAAGAAGAGCACTGGATCTAAACACAGGCCTGATCTAGTCAAAGCCTGAACAATACTGGACATCTGGAAGCTCTGTGAGCCTCTCGAGCAGTAAAACAGATAGGGTCGAAATCTTTCCCCTAAGGGAGCTAACAGAGAGACCTTTCCCCAGAACATCCTGGAGAAAAGAAAGGATCCTGAAAAACCTTATGCCAGGAGAATCCCCGCTCTGCATACCAGAAGAATAGGTCCTGCATCCCTTACGATAGATGAGACTATACACCGGCTTATGAGCTAGACCGAGAGTATCAACACTCCATCAGAAAAAAACCCTCTTGGCTAAGACTAAGCGTTCAATTCCATGCAGTCAGCCTCAGAGAGTCCAGGATGTGAAGAACACAAGGACCCTGCACCAGCAGATTCCTGTAACAAGGTCCATGGAGACGAAGCCCCTAAACTGCGACACACTCTAGATATAAATGAAGCAAATCGTCTCACTGACGTCTACTCCTGCTAGGATGGACCATCCGCAACATGGCTGAAGAGAAGAAGGTTAAAAGAAAATCTCTAAGGAATGCTAGATGTCTAGCATAATCAGGATGAAAAGGCCGGAGCCCCACCTAGGTTCAATTCCACCACCTGCTACAGAAGCGGTGGAGCTAACCTGATGCCTTGAAAGCCTTAAGAAAGCTGCCACAGCAGGATTCAAACACCAAGCCTTCAGCTTGCTAGGCAGGGTAATTATCCCTTAGGCCACTTAGTCCTGCTGAAGAATAGGCTCATAGAGCAGGTCGCAGGCAATGAGCCGACGTGGGCTTCCGCCCACCACCAAACATGAGTCCCCCTCGAAAGAGGTCCCAACTGGAATGAACCCAGAAGACCAAATCCTCCAAGCAGAATGCTCGCTGAGGAACCAAAGGAATAATTGGAAGGGAACTCCCAAACCACGGACCACCCTAGGATATTCTCTCCCCACAGACAAGGAAGCAACAAGGTCAAAACCGCCCCGGGAGAACTAAGAGAAAAATTTCTCAGAACAGGGAGGTCTGAACGGAACACTGGGAATAGATTTCCCCCACCGGTATTCCATGTAAGTCTGTTAAGACCAAATCACAAACACCATGCCAAAATCACGGCCTCGGCTGTGTCTATCATTAACAATCCCCACGTCAACAAAGACCAGAAGGGGGCTGGATGGCATAACCTAAATAGCAAAATCACAAGATCTCAGGATTAACAGAAAGCTGCCACAGCAGAATTCAACGCTAAGCCTTTAGCTTGCTAGGCAGGGTAGATAAAAATTCCTGTCCCTAAAAGAAAACAGAATCCAGATCCACCCTGGTGTCAACACCAGCAACTCAGGTCTAGACCCAACTCTGAGGATCGAAAAGACATGAGAAAATCCCTAAAAGTCTATATGCAGGGCGAAGATAAGAAACCCAGAAGCCGAGACCCGGGAACTACCGTAGAAACTGGAAGCAGGATACTGCCACCTAAAACCCCAGATCCCAAGAAGGATCAGAACGAAGTTTACTGAAAGATACGGTTCCTAAGAACCGAATCTGCACAAAAAGGATGAAACCTGAAAGACATCCTACTTGCGATCAAAGGAAGGGAGAACTTTACATTCTCCAACGAAAAGAAGAACTGATAAGCTCTGCTTCAATATCATAAAACCCAATTAGGACGGGAAGACCCTCCCCCTATTACGGTATGCACCAACAGTGGAAGAAACTACCCCGCATTGAGATAGATACCGGGACAATGACTCCAAAAGGTCCCTTGTCTTCTCTGACAAGACAATTATCCAGAAAAGAAGCCTATTTCTGGTCGCTAGGACCCCTAGATCCATATCATCCAGTATCAAGCACCCATCCCAGATAATACCTAAACAGGTCCAGCATGTTAACTAGGATAGATGGGTCTGCTGTACCTGGACCGGAATCTAGAAGAAAAAACTCATTCTCCTAAGTAGAAAGAAGGAACAGACCTAACTAGTATCCACAACAGGTCTTGCCTGTCATCTAGGATACGACGTATCCCCCGGCACACTCCCGGGCTAAAAAGAAACTTCTTAAGTTCCAGCAAAGCTAGAACAACTGTGTAATCAAATTAAAAAATAAAAGAAATTAAGCTCCAAGGCTTAAAATTTTCCTCTAAAATATCGGGGGAACTATCAGCAGAAAACTATAAGCTTCCACCGGAAGTCTCCAACAATCTCGACCATCAAATTCAATAGTATCAAAAATCCCATGCGACAAAACGTCTTTCTAAGAAGAGTTTCTAAAACAATCCAGAGCTCAAAAAAACAAAAAACTATCTTGAACGGAATAGCAAAGAAAAAGGCAAGCGCCCACAGTGATAAACTGAAAGGAGTGTGTAAACAAAAACAGGTCCTGTCTGTCATACAACACAACCTCCCATAGAGCTCGGAACTGGGATTTTGAATAAACAATAAAACAAAAAGTAAAACAAGACGAGGAATATCACTATCCTCCACTTGTCTAGTTAAGATCATTATCTGTTTTAGAGAACAGAGATTCAACTGACGGAGCAGTACTGGAAACCTCTAAGAAAATATCTCTCAGAAGTAAACGCAGGCATGCCAATCTAAATCTAAATGCTAAGCCCTCCACAGACAGAGGACCCCATTCAGCAGACTCCGACCCTGGAGGTTCTCCCTCTGAAGTCTCAGAGGGAACCGCATCCCCAGAGGACTGATCGGACACCAATTGCCCTTAGGCAGGAGAGCCCAGACCAACCCCTCTCTTGCGCGTAGCAGGAATAGGTAACCTTGCTAATGCCGAAGAGATGGCCATGCGGAACTGTGTAGTAACCTCTAGTGGAAACAAACTCCATACAGGCGAAGGAGGGTCGGAACTCGGGAAAACTGCATACGTAGGAGCAGAATCAAGGGAACACACCTCGCTGGATGAAGAGTCCTCAGAGGTGGATGGCTCAGTGGTCTCTAACATCTCAACATTGGTTGATGAGAACACTCTATTGCGGCATACGAAACATTATTGAGCAGGCTGTATTACCCGGGCCTCCTCACAATATACACAGGTATCAAATTCTGTATTGGAGGGATCAGAATCCTCCATAACTCGTCTATATCAAATTATAGAAAGGAAAAACAACTTGCACCTTATACCCCCAATGGCTGGGGCACTCACCACCTCCTATGACCCAGACAGATAGAGAAGAAGCTCCTCTCCGCAGACATCCGGGCAGGAATCAGAAGCGGTGAAAAAAACGTGACCGTTCCTGGTCACATGGTGCTCATGCAGGACCTGCCACTGCTAAGGAAAAAGTGTGCCATCTTAATCTAAAGAAACTGCGCAGCTCTCAAAATGAAAATAACCTGTACGTTCCGTATCAGCCTAAGAGCCCAAACATTCTTACACATAAGCAGTCGAAATCACATAATAAATATGATTAAAAAACCACTGTTCAATAATGCCGGAGATATTAACCCTTGATTCCATAAAGATAAAGGAGTCCCATTGTGACCCTGTCTTCTATCGTTAACATGTGTGTAAAGTAATGAAACGATCATACCGGAATCTATGCCATGGAACAGTGACACGGTCCTTCAAGTTTGACAGATTGTAGCAGCGCTTCTGACATGGACTTGAGTGAAGAAAGCAGACAGCGAAGCTCGTAAACGCTGATTGCTTAAGGAGCTGTTAATATGAGTCTGGATGGGTTCGCAGAAAGACTATCCCTGCATCTCCAGGGAGAGGCTGACAAGACTACTTAAAACCCCAGTCCCATCTCGAAGAGTTACTACCCTCCATAAGGAACTACTTCAAAGTCTTCTGACACTTCTTTGCCAACCTCATGTGACGAAAGGCAAAGAATGACTAGGGTCCTCAAGGGGATGAGGGAAGTGTGGGAGGTATTTAAGACTTTGGCTGGGGTGTCTTTGCCTCCTCCTGGT
Source organism: Bombina bombina (assembly GCF_027579735.1). Classification (NCBI taxonomy): domain Eukaryota; kingdom Metazoa; phylum Chordata; class Amphibia; order Anura; family Bombinatoridae; genus Bombina; species Bombina bombina. The sequence continues at coordinate 179,553,877 of NC_069506.1, read as the reverse complement.
GGCCAGGTTCTGTATTTCCCACAAGTAAGGAATAAAGCCATGGACTCTCTTCATATTAAGAAGGAAAATGAAACTGACACACTCAGACTAATTTTCCAGCCACTTAAAGTAATCCCATCGTACTCACTCCACAAGTGAAATAAAAATAATAAGACCCACAGAGATTCTAATGAAATAAAATAAACCAAAGAAATAAGGTTAACTCTTTCATCACCATAAAGAAGGAATAACCCCTAAGTCTTCTCACATAAAGTTTAATGTGCCGGCACACTGCCAAATATAATCCTCTGCGAAGGATTTTTAATATGTCCCATGTATAATATATGTATAAGCAGAGAAATCCTCTTAAGTGCAAGTCCCCAGTACCTAGAAGACAAAAGCACTTACCTGCAATCTAGCTGTCCAGCAGGAAGACAGCTCACAAGGCGTGAAAGGACACATACTCCTTACAGAGACCTGTAGAAAAAAGAAAGAACAGAGTAACCAACTCTGGCTTTCCATAACTAGGGCAACAAAATGTAAGGAAGTGTGAGGTAGTCCTTACCTTGTTTCCTAACTGCTAAAAAACAGAATTTATGTTTACCTGATAAATTACTTTCTCCAACGGTGTGTCCGGTCCACGGCGTCATCCTTACTTGTGGGATATTCTCTTCCCCAACAGGAAATGGCAAAGAGCCCAGCAAAGCTGGTCACATGATCCCTCCTAGGCTCCGCCTACCCCAGTCATTCGACCGACGTTAAGGAGGAATATTTGCATAGGAGAAACCATATGATACCGTGGTGACTGTAGTTAAAGAAAATAAATTATCAGACCTGATTAAAAAACCAGGGCGGGCCGTGGACCGGACACACCGTTGGAGAAAGTAATTTATCAGGTAAACATAAATTCTGTTTTCTCCAACATAGGTGTGTCCGGTCCACGGCGTCATCCTTACTTGTGGGAACCAATACCAAAGCTTTAGGACACGGATGAAGGGAGGGAGCAAATCAGGTCACCTAAATGGAAGGCACCACGGCTTGCAAAACCTTTCTCCCAAAAATAGCCTCAGAAGAAGCAAAAGTATCAAACTTGTAAAATTTGGTAAAAGTGTGCAGTGAAGACCAAGTCGCTGCCCTACATATCTGATCAACAGAAGCCTCGTTCTTGAAGGCCCATGTGGAAGCCACAGCCCTAGTGGAAGGAGCTGTGATCCTTTCAGGAGGCTGCCGTCCGGCAGTCTCGTAAGCCAATCTGATGATGCTTTTAATCCAAAAAGAGAGAGAGGTAGAAGTTGCTTTTTGACCTCTCCTTTTACCAGAATAAACAACAAACAAGGAAGATGTTTGTCTAAAATCCTTTGTAGCATCTAAATAGAATTTTAGAGCGCGAACAACATCCAAATTGTGCAACAAACGTTCCTTCTTCGAAACTGGTTTCGGACACAGAGAAGGCACGACTATCTCCTGGTTAATGTTTTTGTTAGAAACAACTTTTGGAAGAAAACCAGGTTAGTACGTAAAACCACCTTATCTGCATGGAACACCAGATAAGGAGGAGAACACTGCAGAGCAGATAATTCTGAAACTCTTCTAGCAGAAGAAATTGCAACCAAAAACAAAACTTCCCAAGATAATAACTTAATATCAACGGAATGTAAGGGTTCAAACGGAACCCCCTGAAGAACTGAAAGAACTAAGTTGAGACTCCAAGGAGGAGTCAAAGGTTTGTAAACAGGCTTGATTCTAACCAGAGCCTGAACAAAGGCTTGAACATCTGGCACAGCTGCCAGCTTTTTGTGAAGTAACACAGACAAGGCAGAAATCTGTCCCATCAAGGAACTTGCAGATAATCCTTTTTCCAATCCTTCTCGAAGGAAGGATAGACTCTTAGGAATCTTAACCTTGTCCCAAGGGAATCCTTTAGATTCACACCAACCGATATATTTTTTCCAAATTTTGTGGTAAATTTTTCTAGTTACAGGCTTTCTGGCCTGAACAAGAGTATCAATAACAGAATCTGAGAACCCTCGCTTTGATAAGATCAAGCGTTCAATCTCCAAGCAGTCAGCTGGAGTGGGACCAGATTCGGATGTTCGAACGGACCTTGAACAAGAAGGTCTCGTCTCAAAGGTAGCTTCCATGGTGGAGCCGATGACATATTCACCAGATCTGCATACCAAGTCCTGCGTGGCCACGCAGGAGCTATCAAGATCACCGACGCCCTCTCCTGATTGATCCTGGCTACCAGCCTGGGGATGAGAGGAAACGGCGGGAATACATAGGCTAGTTTGAAGGTCCAAGGTGCTACTAGTGCATCTACTAGAGTCGCCTTGGGATCCCTGGATCTGGACCCGTAGCAAGGAACCTTGAAGTTCTGACGAGAGGCCATCAGATCCATGTCTGGAATGCCCCACAGTTGAGTGATTTGGGCAAAGAATTCCGGATGGAGTTCCCACTCCCCCGGATGCAATGTCTGACGACTCAGAAAATCCGCTTCCCAATTTTCCACTCCTGGGATGTGGATTGCAGACAGGTGGCAGGAGCGAGTCTCCGCCCCTTGAATGATTCTGGTCACTTCTTCCATCGCCAGGGAACTCCTTGTTCCCCCCTGATGGTTGATGTACGCAACAGTCGTCATGTTGTCTGATTGAAACCGTATGAACTTGGCCCTCGCTAGCTGAGGCCAAGCCTTGAGAGCATTGAATATCGCTCTCAGTTCCAGAATATTTATCGGTAGAGGAGATTCTTCCCGAGACCAAAGACCCTGAGCTTTCAGGGATCCCCAGACCGCGCCCCAGCCCATCAGACTGGCGTCGGTCGTGACAATGATCCACTCTGGTCTGCGGGAGGTCACCCCTTGTGACAGGTTGTCCAGGGACAGCCACCAACGGAGTGAGCCTCTGGTCCTCTGATTTACTTGTATCTTCGGAGACAAGTCTGTATAGTCCCCATTCCACTGACTGAGCATACACAGTTGTAATGGTCTTAGATGAATGCGCGCAAAAGGAACTATGTCCATTGCCGCTACCATCAAACCTATCACTTCCATGCACTGCGCTATGGAAGGAAGAGGAACGGAATGAAGTATCCGACAAGAGTTTAGAAGTTTTGTTTTTCTGGTCTCTGTCAGAAAAATCCTCATTTCTAAGGAGTCTATTATTGTTCCCAAGAAGGGAACTCTTGTCGACGGAGATAGAGAACTCTTTTCCACGTTCACTTTCCATCCGTGAGATCTGAGAAAGGCCAGGACTATGTCCGTGTGAGCCTTTGCTTGAGGAAGGGACGACGCTTGAATCAGAATGTCGTCCAAGTAAGGTACTACAGCTATGCCCCTTGGTCTTAGCACCGCCAGAAGGGACCCTAGTACCTTTGAGAAAATCCTTGGAGCAGTGGCTAATCCGAAAGGAAGCGCCACGGACTGGTAATGCTTGTCCAGGAATGCGAACCTTAGGAACCGATGATGTTCCTTGTGGACAGGAATATGTAGATACGCATCCTTTAAATCCACCGTGGTCAAGAATTGACCTTCCTGGATGGAAGGATTGTTCGAATGGTTTCCATTTTGGACGATGGAACCTTGAGAAACTTGTTTAGGATCTTGAGATCTAAGATTGGTCTGAACGTTCCCTCTTTTTTGGGAACTACGAACAGATTGGAGTAGAACCCCATCCCTCGTTCTCTTAATGGAACAGGATGAATTTCCAGAAGATAACCTTGGGAGACTATTTCTAGCGCCCAAGGATCCAGAACATCTCTTGCCCAAGCCTGAGTGAAGAGAGAGAGTCTGCCCCCCACCAAATCCGGTCCCGGATCGGGGGCCCGCATCTCATGCTGTCTTGGGAGCAGTGGCAGGTTTCTTGGCCTGCTTTCCTTTGTTCCAGCCTTGCATAGGTCTCCAGGCTGGATTGGCTTGAGAAGTATTACCCTCCTGCTTAGAGGACGTAGCACTTGGGGCTGGTCCGTTTCTGCGAAAGGGACGAAAATTAGGTTTATTTTTGGCCTTGAAAGACCTATCCTGAGGAAGGGCGTGGCCCTTGCCCCCAGTGATATCAGAGATAATCTCTTTCAAGTCAGGGCCAAACAGTGTTTTCCCCTTGAAAGGAATGTCAAGCAATTTGTTCTTGGAAGACGCATCCGCTGACCAAGATTTTAACCAAAGCGCTCTGCGCGCCACAATAGCAAACCCAGAATTTTTCGCCGCTAACCTAGCCAATTGCAAGGTGGCGTCTAGGGTGAAAGAATTAGCCAATTTAAGAGCACGAATTCTGTCCATAATCTCCTCATAAGAAGAAGAATTACTAATAATCGCCTTTTCTAGCTCATCGAACCAGAAACACGCGGCTGTAGTGACAGGGACAATGCATGCAATTGGTTGTAGAAGGTAACCTTGCTGAACAAACATCTTTTTTAGCAAACCTTCTAATTTTTTATCCATAGGATCTTGGAAAGCACAACTATCTTCTATGGGTATAGTGGCGCGCTTGTTTAGAGTAGAAACCGCCCCCTCGACCTTGGGGACTGTCTGCCATAAGTCCTTTCTGGGGTCGACTATAGGAAACAATTTTTTAAATATGGGGGGAGGTACGAAAGGTATACCGGGCCTGTCCCATTCTTTATTAACAATGTACGCCACCCGCTTGGATATAGGAAAAGCTTCGGGGGGCCCCGGGGCCTCTAGGAACTTGTCCATTTTACATAGTGTTTCTGGAATGACCAGATAATCACAATCATCCAAATTGGATAACACCTCCTTAAGCAGAGCGCGGAGATGTTCCAACTTAAATTTAAAAGTAATCACATCAGGTTCAGCTTGTTGAGAAATTTTTCCTGAATCTGAAATTTCTCCCTCAGACAAAACCTCCCTGGCCCCCTCAGACTGGTGTAGGGGCCCTTCAGAAACAATATCATCAGCGTCCTCATGCTCTTCAGTATATTCTAAAACAGAGCAGTCGCGCGTTCGCTGATAAGTGGGCATATTGGCAAAAATGTTTTGATAGAATTATCCATTACAGCCGTTAATTGTTGCATAGTAAGGAGTATTGGCGCGCTAGATGTACTAGGGGCCTCCTGTATGGGCAAGACTGGTGTAGACGAAGGAGGGGATGATGCAGTACCATGCTTACTCCCCTCACTTGAGGAATCATCTTGGGCATCATTTTTACTAAATTTTTTATGACATAAATCACATCTATTTAAATGAGAAGGAACCTTGGCTTCCCCACAGTCAGAACACAATCTATCTGGTAGTTCAGACATGTTAAACAGGCATAAACTTGATAACAAAGCACAAAAAACATTTTAAAATAAAACCGTTACTGTCACTTTAAATTTTAAACTGAACACACTTTATTACTGCAATTGCGAAAAAGTATGAAGGAATTGTTCAAAATTCACCAAAATTTCACCACAGTGTCTTAAAGCCTTAAAAGTATTGCACACCAAATTTGGAAGCTTTAACCCTTAAAATAACGGAACCGGAGCCGTTTTTATATTTAACCCCTTTACAGTCCCTGGAATCTGCTTTGCTGAGACCCAACCAAGCCCAAAGGGGAATACGATACCAAATGATGCCTTCAGAAAGACTTTTCTATGTATCAGAGCTCCACACACATGCAGCTGCATGCCATGCTGTTCTCAAAAACAAGTGCGCCATACCGGCGCGAAAATGAGGCTCTGACTATGATTAGGGAAAGCCCCTATAGAATAAAGTGTCTAAAACAGTGCCTGCCGATATGATTTTACAAAAAATACCCAGATTAAATGATTCCTCAAGGCTAAATATGTGTAAATATGATCGATTTAGCCCAGAAAATGTCTACAGTCTTAATAAACCCTTGTGAAGCCCTTATTTACTGTCTGAATAAAAATGGCTTACCGGATCCCATAGGGAAAATGACAGCTTCCAGCATTACATCGTCTTGTTAGAATGTGTCATACCTCAAGCAGCAAAAGACTGCTCACTGTTCCCCCAACTGAAGTTAATTCCTCTCAACAGTCCTGTGTGGAACAGCCATGGATTTTAGTAACGGTTGCTAAAATCATTTTCCTCATACAAACAGAAATCTTCATCTCTTTTCTGTTTCAGAGTAAATAGTACATACCAGCACTATTTTAAAATAACAAACTCTTGATTGAATAATAAAAACTACAGTTAAACACTAAAAAACTCTAAGCCATCTCCGTGGAGATGTTGCCTGTACAACGGCAAAGAGAATGACTGGGGTAGGCGGAGCCTAGGAGGGATCATGTGACCAGCTTTGCTGGGCTCTTTGCCATTTCCTGTTGGGGAAGAGAATATCCCACAAGTAAGGATGACGCCGTGGACCGGACACACCTATGTTGGAGAAAGCCACCACTACTCTACTGAAGAGATTGACGTGGACTCAGCTAAACCCAAATAATTGCTTGCAGGGAAAAGTACCCAAAAAAGGAATCCTTTCTTCAGACACCAAAATTCACCTCCTCCATTGACAGAGGCAAAGAAAATTACTGGGGATTATGGATAGGAGAGTGACACTTAAGAGCTTTGCTGTGGTGCTCTTTGCCTCCTCCTGCTGGCCAGAAGTGATATTCCCACTAGTAATTGGAATGACGTTGTGGACTCTCTATGTCTTAGAAAAGAAATAGAACTCAACCCGATAAATGGCTGATCAAGATACTCTGTCCATTAGCAAAGTACTAGGAAAGAAACACTTTCCACTCATCTAAATTTTCACCCCCAAGCAAACATGCCAGAACTGCAAACCACCTCCCAAGGGCAAGCAGGAGCAATCATATTGCAACTCTCTCTTCTCGTTTGAAACAAGCAAATACTCTCGGTGAAAACACAAGCGGAGAAGGAGAAAACTAATAATAAGAAGAAGAAGAAACCCAAAAGATCGCTGGCGCGTGATTATCAATTTGCCGGAGGATCACTTGATCTTGAATTAAAGCTGGAAGTATGTGGATTATCTAGGTGAAGAAAGATTGCTCATATAATTTATTTCCAGATAATAGGCCCGTTACAAGAGTTGCTGAGAAGGAACACTGAAGATCTCTGCCAGCTCAGAAAACAAGAAAAAGCAGTGATAATAAATTTAACCAGAGTCTGGCATTTAAAAATGACAAGAGCGTAAACACGCTCACAGCTCTCCCCTCTCTGTGAGCATGTTTACACTCTTGTCATTTTTAAATGCCAGACTCTGGTTAAATTTATTATCACCGCTCTCTTGAATGCCACTATAATTAACGTTGCATTATAGTCTGGGTTGTGGCAGACTTAGATAATATTACTTGTCACTCTATTGAGAACTGTAAGAGCCACAGCAGAATTACTTACAAAAGGTCACTTTATTACGTTACCCTTGGCCAGTTGTCACATAGGGGCCTATCTATCAAGCTCCAAACGGAGCTTAATGGCCCGTGTTTCTGGCGAGTCTTCAGACTCGCCAGAAACACAAGTTATGGATCAGCGGTCACAAAGACTGCTGCTCCATAACCCTGTCCGCCTGCTCTGAGCAGGCGGACAGGAATCGCCGGAATTCAACCCGATCGATTACGATCAGGTTAATTGACACCCCCTGCTGGCGGCCCATTGGCTTGCGAGCTGCTGGTGCAATGCTGAATATGGAGAGCGTATTGCTCTCCGCATTCAGCGGTGTCTTGCGGACCTTATCCGCACTGCCGGCTGGAGGTCTAGTATTTAACACTGGGTTTGCTAATAGTAATGATGTTTTACCACTGAGCTAAAAATTATAACGTTGCGGTTGTTTGAACCTAATTAGCGGAATAAACAGAGGATTAGATTTCTCTTGTAAGATGTATTGAGTCCACGGATTAATCCATACTTGTGGGATATTCTCCTTCCCTACAGGAAGTGGCAGAGAGAGCACCCACAGCAGAGCTGTCTATATAGCTCCTCCCTTAGCTCCACCCCCCAGTCATTCTCTCTGCCTGCTTAACTGCTAGGAAGGGCAAAGTGAGTGTGGTGACAAAAATGTTAAGTTTTTATTTTCTCAAGCAAAAGTTTGTTATTTTAAATGGTACCGGTGTGTACTATTTACTCTCTGGCAGAAAAGGGATGAAGATTTCTGCAAGGAGGATGATGATCTTAGCATTTTGTAACTAAGATCTACTGCTGTTCTCAAAAGGGCTGAAGAGTACAGGAAAACTTCAGTTGGGGGGACAGTTTGCAGGCTAAACTGCATTAAGGTATGTTCAGTCTATTTTTTTCTAGACAGACTGTGTTATTTCTAGAAAAGGCTGGCAATATCCCCATGAGGGAAAGGTAAGCTGTATTCAGTAAAAGAGGAATCCAAGCTTGCATAAAGGGCTCATAGTTACTGGTGACACTGATAGGAAAAAAAGTGTTGGTTTAATTACAAATAAAACATTTTTTTAGGGACTTTAAGGGGTCATTGTGGCTTGTTTAAGGGTTATTAACCCACATGGCTAGTTTAAGAAACACTCTGTGGTGTTTTTTAGGCCCCATAACATCGAGTGAGGTGGGAGGGGCCTATTTTCAGTTGCACAGTTTATTTACCTCAGAAGCATCCAGCTACTTCTCCAGAGATTCCTGCTGTATTTGAGGGCTGTAAAGAGGTTTTTTTCCCCACAAATCGTTCCTAAAGGGCAGGTAGGCGCCTCAGCAGAGCTGTGGCAAGGTGCTGAATGTTATTTTACCAGTTTTGAAGTTTTTTCAATCCGGTTTTTACATTAAGGGGTTAATTGTTTATTTGCATAGTGGTGCAAAGTTACTAAGACTTTATGATGCTACTGTAAAAATTTCGTTGTGTTTACTGCTTTTTTACACTGTTTTGCAGAGTTTGTGCTGCTTTTTTTCTCTTAAAGGCACAATACCGTTTTTGTTTAAAGTGTTATTTACTTTGATTAAAGTGTTTTCCAAGCTTGCTTGTTACATTACTAGCCTGTTTAACATGTCTGACACCAAGGAGAATCCTTGTTCTATGTGTTTAGAAGCCATTGTGGAACCCCCTCTTAGAATGTGTCCCACTTGCACTGATATGTCTATAAATTATAAAGAGAAAGAGCATATTTTAGCACTTAAAAATATTGCAATAGATGATTCTCAGTTAGAAGGAAATGAGGGTTTAGCATCTAGCTCTCCCCAAGTGTCACAACCAGTAACGCCCGCACAAGTGACGCCAAGTACCTCTAGTGCGTCTAATTCATTTACTTTACAAGACATGGCCAGAGTTATGAATAAAACCCTCACAGAGGTTTTCTCTAAACTGCCTGGTTTACAAGGAAAGCGTGACAGCTCTGGGTTAAGAACAAATGCTGAGCCGTCTGACGCTTTAGTAGCCGTATCCGATATACCCTCACAATGTTCTGAAGTAGGGGTAAGGGACTTGTTATCTGAGGTTGAGATTTCTGATTCAGGAAAGACGCTCCCTCAGACAGATTCTGATATGACGGCCTTTAAATTTAAGCTTGAACACCTCCGCTTATTGCTCAAGGAGGTATTAGCTACTCCAGACGATTGTGACACTATAGTGGTCCCAGAGAAATTGTGTAAAATGGACAGATACTTAGAGGTTCCTGTTTACACTGATGTTTTTCCAGTCCCTAAGAGGATTGTGACTATTGTTACTAAGGAGTGGGATAGACCAGGTATTCCGTTCGCTCCCCCTCCTGTTTTTAAGAAAATGTTTCCCATATGTGACACCATACAGGACTCGTGGCAGACTGTTCCTAAGGTGGAGGGAGCTATTTCTACTATTGCTAAGCGTACAACTATACCTATCGAAGACAGTTGTGCTTTCAAAGATCCTATGGATAAAAAATTAGAGGGTCTCCTAAAGAAAATTTTTGTTCATCAAGGTTTTCTTCTACAACCTATTGCATGCATTGTTCCTGTAACTACTGCAGCTGCTTTCTGGTCTGAGGCTCTAGAAGAGGCTCTCCAGGTGGAGACTCCATTAGAGGATATTATGGATAGAATTAAGGCCCTTAAGTTGGCTAATTCTTTCATTACAGATGCCGCTTTCCAAATGGCTAAATTAGCGGCAAAGAATTCAGGTTTTGCCATTTTAGCACGCAGGGCGTTATGGCTTAAGTCCTGGTCTGCTGATGTGTCATCAAAATCTAAATTGTTGAACATCCCTTTCAAAGGAAAGACCCTATTCGGGCCTGTACTGAAAGAAATTATTTCAGACATCATTGGAGGGAAAGGCCATGCCCTCCCTCAGGATAAAACAAATAAGATGAGGACCAAACAAAATAATTTTCGTTCCTTTCGGAACTTCAAGGGTGGTCCCGCTTCAGCTTCCCCTGCATCAAAGCAAGAGGGGAATTCTGTCCAATCCAAGTCAGTCTGGAGACCTAACCAGGCTTGGAACAAAGGTAAACAGGCCAAGAAGCCTGCTGCTGCCTCTAAGACAGCATGAAGGGGTAGCCCCCGATCCGGGACTGGATCTAGTAGGGGGCAGACTCTCTCTCTTTGCTCAGGCTTGGGCAAGAGATGTTCACCATTCCTGGGCTTTAGAAATTGTGTCCCAAGGATATCTTCTGGACTTCAAAGACTCCCCCCCAAGGGGGAGATTTCACATTTCTCAATTGTCTGCAAACCAGACAAAGAGAGAGGCGTTCTTACGCTGTGTAGAAGACCTACATACCATGGGAGTGATTCGCCCAGTTCCAAGAGCGGAACAAGGGCTAGGTTTTTACTCCAACCTGTTTGTGGTTCCCAAAAAAGAGGGAACTTTCAGACCAATCTTGGATCTCAAAATTCTAAACAAATTCCTCAGAGTACCATCTTTCAAGATGGAGACTATTCGGACTATTCTTCCTCTGATCCAGGAGGGTCAATATATGACTACCGTGGACTTAAAGGATGCGTATCTACACATCCCTATTCACAGAGATCATCATGAATTCCTCAGATTTGCCATTCTGGACAAGCATTACCAGTTTGTGGCCCTTCCCTTCGGGTTGGCCACGGCTCCCAGAATTTTCACAAAGGTGCTAGGGTCCCTTTTGGCGGTTCTAAACCCGCGGGGTATAGCAGTGGCGCCTTATCTAGACGACATCTTAATTCAGGCGTCGAATTTCCAGCTAGCCAAGTCTCACACAGACATCGTGTTGGCTTTTCTGAGATCTCACGTGTGGAAGGTGAACATAAAAAAAGAGTTCTCTCGTCCCTCTCACAAGAGTTTCCTTCCTAGGGACTCTGATAGACTCGGTAGAAATGAAAATATTTCTGACAGAGGTCAGAAAATCAAAACTTTTAATCACTTGCCGAGCTCTTCATTCCATTCATCGGCCATCAGTGGCTCAGTGTATGGAGGTAATCGGACTTATGGTAGCGGCAATGGACATAGTTCCTTATGCCCGCCTACACCTCAGACCACTGCAACTATGCATGCTCAAACAGTGGAATGGGGATTATGCAGATTTATCTCCTCAACTGCATCTGGACCAAGAGACCAGAGATTCTCTTCTCTGGTGGTTGTCTCAGGACCATCTGTCTCAGGGAATATGTTTCCGCAGGCCAGAGTAGCTCATAGTAACGACAGATGCCAGCCTGCTAGGTTGGGGTGCAGTCTGGAAATCCATGAAAGCACAGGGCTTATGGTCTCGAGAGGAATCTCTCCTCCCGATAAACATTCTAGTACTGAGAGCGATATTCAATGCGCTTCAGGCGTGGCCTCAGCTAGCTGCGGCCAAATTCATCAGATTTCAGTCGGCCAACATCACGACTGTAGCCTATATCAATCATCAAGGAGGAACACGGAGTTCTCTAGCGATGATGGAGGTAACCAAAATAATCCGATGGGCGGAGGATCACTCTTCCCATCTCTCAGCAATCCATATCCCAGGGGTAGAGAACTGGGAGGCGGATTTCCTAAGTCGTCAGACTTTTCATCCGGGGGAGTGGGAGCTCCATCCGGAGGTATTTGCCCAGCTGACTCAGCTATGGGGCACACCAGAATTGGATCTGATGGCGTCCCGACAGAACGCCAAACTTCCGTGTTACGGGTCCAGGTCCCGCAATCCCCAGGCGGTACTGATAGATGCTCTAGCAGTGCCCTGGTCCTTCAATCTGGCTTATGTATTTCCATCGTTTCCTCTCCTCCCACGTCTGTTGCCAGAATCAAGCAGGAGAGAGCTTCGGTGATTCTGATAGCGCCTGCATGGCCACGCAGGACTTGGTATGCAGACCTGGTGGACATGTCATCTGTTCCACCGTGGACTCTGCCAATGAGGCAGGACCTTCTAATCCAAGGTCCGTTCAAGCATCCAAATCTAATTTCTCTGCATCTGACTGCTTGGAGATTGAACGCCTGATTCTATCAAAGCGTGGTTTCTCTGAGTCGGTCATTGATACCCTGATTCAGGCTAGAAAGCCTGTCACCAGGAAAATCTATCATAAGATTTGGCGCAAATATCTTTGTTGGTGTGAATCCAAGGGTTACTCATGGAGTAAGATTAGGATTCCTAGAATTTTGTCCTTTCTCCAAGAAGGATTGGAGAAGGGATTATCAGCTAGTTCCTTAAAGCGACAAATATCTGGTTTGTCTATTCTTTTACACAAACGTCTGGCAGATGTCCCAGACGTTCAAGCGTTTAGTCAGGCCTTGGTCAGGATCAAGCCTGTATTTAAACCTGTTGCTCCGCCATGGAGCCTAAACTTGGTTCTTAAAGTTCTTCAAGGGGTTCCGTTTGAACCTATGCATTCCATAGATATTAAGCTTCTATCTTGGAAAGTTTTGTTTTTAGTAGCTATCTCTTAGGCTCAAAGAGTTTCTGAGTTATCTGCTTTACAGTGTGACTCACCTTATCTTATTTTCCATGCAGATAAGGTGGTTTTAAGTACCAAACCTGGATTCCTTCCTAAGGTTATTTCTAATAGGAATATCAATCAGGAAATTGTTGTTCCTTCGTTGTGTCCTAATCCTTCTTCAAAGAAGGAACGTCTGTTGCACAATCTTGATGTGGTTCGTGCTTTAAAGTTCTACTTACAAGCAACCAAAGATTTACGTCAAACATCTTCATTGTTTGTTGTCTATTCTGGTAAGCGGAGAGGTCAAAAGGCTACGGCTACCTCTCTTTCTTTTTGGCTGAAAAGCATCATCCGTATGGCTTATGAGACTGCTGGCCAGCAGCCTCCTGAAAGAATTACTGCTCATTCTACTAGAGCAGTGGCTTCCACATGGGCTTTTAAAAATGAGGCTTCTGTTGAACAGATTTGTAAGGCGGCGACTTGGTCTTCGCTTCATACTTTTTCCAAATTTTCCAAATTCGATTCTTTTGCTTCTTCAGAGGCTATTTTTGGGAGAAAGGTTCTACAAGCAGTGGTGCCTTCCGTTTAAGGAACCTGTCTTGTCCCTCCCTTCATCCGTGTCCTAAAGCTTTGGTATTGGTATCCCACAAGTATGGATGAATCCGTGGACTCGATACATCTTACAAGAGAAAACAGAATTTATGCTTACCTGATACATTTTTTTCTCTTGTGATATATCGAGTCCACGGCCTGCCCTGTCTATTTAAGACAGGTAGTATATTTTTATTTAAAAAACTTCAGTCACCACTGCACCCTATAGTTTCTCCTTTTTCTTCCTAGCCTTCGGTCGAATGACTGGGGGGTGGAGCTAAGGGAGGAGCTATATAGACAGCTCTGCTGTGGGTGCTCTCTCTGCCACTTCCTGTAGGGAAGGAGAATATCCCACAAGTATGGATGAATCCGTGGACTCGATACATCACAAGAGAAAGAAATTTTTCAGGTAAGCATAAATTCTGTTTTTTTTAGCTAATCAGCACAGTGTATCAGACATTGATATAAAGATTAAACTCAGCACGTATTCTACCGTTAGCTGTGGGTACTATGTATCTGAACACAGCTTGAACTCTCTTAATGTGTATACAGAATTATAAGACCCTTTAATAGTAACTAGTGCCTGTTATAATATTCATACTCGTTCTATGGTCCTAATATTAGTAAATCATTACTGGTGCTCATAAGCACGTTGTATGCTTCTATACCACTAACCATAGAAGCTTGATTTATCACAGAAGAACGAATAACAACTTAACCTTTATTTGGCTAATAAGTAATAATATCTTATAAAAGTGATATGTGCATAGCAGGGGCCACATAGATTTAATATGAATCCTCTTTGTTTTATCGTGATCCGAGACTGCCACAATATACTAGAATGCAGCTTTAGCTTTATTTATCTATACACCTAATAATTATACTTAAGGTTTATACATTAGAACATTAGGACATGAATAATGATACCATATCATAGATAGGTCTAACGTATAAGACCCACAATAGCTACCAGTATTTCTAATAGATTATTTTATATATGACCTATGATCCCAATATAAGTAAATCATTACTGATAGTTACAAGCACGCCGCTTTATCTAGTTTATTAAGTTTGATTCACTAACAGTGAAATTAATAAATACTTAACTATTGTGGCTGCCAATAACCAGGAACATCACAACGATTGATTTCTATATATTAAGTGACAACATAGATCTACGTATACAGGGGGATCTTGCTTTGCTTTTCATCAGCCAATCTGATTTTTCCTACCTTAATTCCGATTGGCTGATAGAATCCTATCAGCCAATCTGAATTCAAGGTACGCCATCTTGGATGACGTCATTTAAAGGAACCGTCATTCGTCGGTATCGATGGATGCTCCGCGTCGGATGTCTTCAAGATGGTGCCGCTCCTCGTCGGATGGAAGATGATAGAAGATGCCGCTTGGATGAAGACTTCTGCCCATCTGGAGGACTTAGGACCGGCTGGGTGAAGACGGCTCAAGGTAGGGTGATCTTCAATTGGGGTAGTGTTAGGGTTTTTTAAGGTGGGTTTGGGTGGGTTTTAGACTAAGGTTGGGTGTGGGTGGTGGGTTTTAATGTTGGGGGGGTATTTCTTTTTTTACAGGTAAAAGAGCTGATTACTTTGGGGCAATGCCCCGCAAAAAGCCCTTTTAAGGGCTATTTGTAATTTAGTATAGGGTAGGGAATTCTATTATTTTGGGGGGATTTTTTATTTTATTAGGGGGGTTAGATTAGGTGTAATTAGTTTAAACTTCTTGCAATTTGTTTTTATTTTCTGTAATTTAGAGTTGTTGTTTTTTGTACTTTAGTTAATTTTAGTTATTTTTATTTAATTGTATTTAATTAATTTAATTGTAGTATAGTGTTAGGTGTAATTGTAACTTAGGTTAGGATTTATTTTACAGGTAAATTTGTAGTTATTTTAACTAGGTAGCTATTAAATAGTTAATAACTATTTAATAGCTATTGTACCTAGTTAAAATAAATACAAAATTGCCTGTAAAATAAAAATAAATCCTAAGCTAGCTACAATGTAACTATTAGCTATATTGTCGCTATCTCAGGGTTTATTTTACAGGTAAGTATTTAGTTTTAAATAGGAATAATTTATTTAATTATAGGAATATTTATTTAGATTAATTTAAATAATATTTAAGTTAGGGGGGTGTTAGGGTTAGACTTAGGTTTAGGGGTTAATAGATATAATTTAGGTGGCGGCGGTGTGCGCGGGCAGGATAGGGGTTAATATATATAATGTAGGTTGCGGTGGGCTCTGGGAGCGGCGGTTTAGGGGTTAAACATTTTATTTATTTGCGTTGGGGTCCGAGATCGGCAGGATAGGGGTTACTAACTTTATGTAGGTGGCGGCGGTATAGGGGGCGGCAGATAAGGGGTTAATAGGTATAATGTAGTTGGCGGCAGGGTGCGGGAGCGGCGGTTTAGGGGTTAATATATTATAGTTGCGGCGGGGTCCGGGAGCGGCGGTTTATGGGTTAATATACTTATTATAGTTGTGGCGGGGTCCGGGAGCGCCGGTTTAGGGGTTAATAAGTTTATTTAGTTGCGGGGGGCTCCGGGACCGGCGGTATAGGGGGTAAAACAGTATAGTATAGTGTGGGTGCTTAGTGACAGGCTAGCAAGAAAGCTGCAAATAAGCCGATGAGCAGTGAGATCGATGACTGTCAGTTAACAACAGTACGCTGCTCATCGCACCGTATTTGGTGCGTGGCTTTTTGACAGCTTTCTTGATAAATTTGGCGATAAATTTTGTATTCAGGTCCGCGGCGGCGATGTTAGGCGAGCTTAGGCGAGCGTATTGGGGCCGGAGAATGCAGGTAAGTAGACAGCTTGATAACTAGAGGCCTATGACTTTTCCAAATTTACAGATAATACAACTAAATACTCAGACTATTCAAATAGAGAGAATACACAGGACAGGGATGAGTCGCAGGAACGCCAACGGTACATTGCAGCCTAGACCGATTATAGCCAAATTTCTTAAATTTACAGTCAAAATTAATATGCTGAGATGCTATAGGAAGTCAAGTCCAGTGTTTTTAGAGCAGAATAAGATAATGATATTCCAAGACTTTTCAGCGGAAACCTCTGCTAAAAGACGATTAATGGCCCCTTTTTGCACAAAACTGATTAAAGCAAGCAATAATGTATGATTAGTATATCCAGCTAAACTAATTTTGTAAATAGATGGAGAGTCCAAGACACTTGACACTCCTCAAGAGGCTAAAACATTCTGTAAAGATAATGGAATTGAATAGGATAATGGATCTGAAAAAACACAGAATTTATGCTTACCTGATAAATTTCTTTCTCTTGTGATGTATCGAGTCCACGGATTCATCCATACTTGTGGGATATTCTCCTTCCTAACAGGAAGTGGCAAAGAGAGCACACAGCAGAGCTGTCTATATAGCTCCTCCCTTAGCTCCGCCCCCCAGTCATTCAACCTAAGGCTAGGAAGAAAAAGGAGAAACTATAGGGTGCAGAGGTGACTGAAGTTTTTAAAATAAAAATATACTACCTGTCTTAAATAGACAGGGCGGGCCGTGGACTCGATACATCACAAGAGAAAGAAATTTATCAGGTAAGCATAAATTCTGTTTTCTCTTATAAGATGTATCGAGTCCACGGATTCATCCATACTTGTGGGATACCAATACCAAAGCTTTAGGACACGGATGAAGAGAGGGACAAGACAGGTACCTTAAACAGAAGGCACCACTGCTTGTAGAACCTTTCTCCCAAAAATAGCCTCCGAAGAAGCAATTTGGAAAATTTGGAAAAAGTATGAAGCGAAGACCAAGTCGCCGCCTTACAAATCTGTTTAACAGAAGCCTCATTTTTAAAAGCCCATGTGGAAGCCACTGCTCTAGTAGAATGAGCAGTAATTCTTTCAGGAGGCTGCTGGCCAGCAGACTCATAAGCC